>NC_056729.1:1072716994-1072759494 GCF_019279795.1 Protopterus annectens | reverse complement strand
CTCTAGAACATCTTGATTGTACTAGCATGCTATGTTATGCCTGTATTCTGCACTGCTGAATTTACTGTGATAACCTGTAATATGCATTTTAAATATGATTTTTTGTTTAATATTTCCTTATTTGTTATCTTGTTAATTTCATTGTTCTATCTTGGAGCTTATCTCCCCAGGCCTCTACTGAAAATGGACATGTATCCAGTAGACTAGCCCATATATATATATATATTGTGATGCCCCTGCACTGGCCCAGTAATCAAGGAACATCAATCCTCATGACTAGCACCAATGAGGAATGTACCCATTGGGAGGATGACAAGTACACACACAGTAAAGTACAATTTTCCTTACAGTCAGTCTGTGGCTGATTTCTCCCTCATTCTCCAGATCCCCAATAAGACTCCTCATTGACACAACTATAGGGTTAAGATCTCAACCAAGTGGTCAAGCCAAAACCTCCAGCACCCTCTTTGTCCAACCAGTGCTTCGTGTCCTTGCCCAAGTAGCTGACACACACTCTTTGAGATATGATTTATATAATAACACACGCACACTCCTGGGAAAGGCTGGCACAGGTTTACTAGCTATGTCTATGTCTGCCCAGACTAAAAGGTAGTTATCACTGCCACCAACCAGCTCTTTATCAGCTACTATAAGGCCTTTACAAAGGGTGAGAAATTCTACTGTGTAATGTTACTATTATCCAAATGGTGAGTGTGACCAAGACTTTCATGGCTATTGGAGTGGCCTATACAGTGTCACCAAATACATATGCAAGTACACTGAGAGCTTAAATATCTCTAAACAAACCAGCCACAATTAAAAGGTTTAAATATACTTAATAATAAACAATAAATAATAAAAGAACAAAACAATACACAATAACTCAGCACAGTGACTACAGTGGTCAGAATCACAGGAAATATTTTAAAACAACATTGCAGGACAGTCTCAAATAAATACAGAAAACATTTAAACTAATCGTTGCAATATCCCTATCTCTATCTAACAGAGATTACTGTAAACTGTTTACTTACTAGTGGGTAAAACTGCCTTCAAGTTTATAGCCTGCTACAGACCACTCTCCCAAACCCAGGAACCCCACTCGGCCTTCTTGAGAACACTGGAAAATATGAAGGTCTCTCCAAACACCATTATATTGGGTGACTTCAACTACCCAAACATAGATTGGGAGCATTACTCTAGCTCCAACACCCTAGCCCAAAGGTTCCTAGAATTTATAAACTCAAATGCTATGGAACAACTTGTTACCACTCCCACAAGAGGGGAAAACATACTGGACCTGATCATCACCAACATGGGGACTCTATGCTCCAGACCAGAAGTGTATCCCTCATTGGTAAGATCAGACCATAAATTAATCTCACTGGATATTCACATCCCGACTCCACCCCCTGCCCTGAAAACCACAGTGAAAAACTTCTCTAATGCAAATTTCACACTCCTCAAGTCCGAGGTGGAATCCTTCAAAGCCCCCAGGCCTGTGGAAAATATGGCCCAGACCACAGAATCCTTTATAATCGCATTCTATGAACACCTTCAGGAATGCATGGATCATGCAATCCCAAATAAAACCAAGTCCCAATCCTCCAAAGGCAGACGTCCTGTCTGGTGGACCCCATCCATAAACAAATTATACAATAGAAGGAGGAAGCTACTACATGATAGAGCAAAATCCCAAAAAGGGAAGGCATCTCTGATCAGTATTAGCAAAGAAACTACTGGCACTCATAAAATCGTCTAAGGCCAGCTTCGAGAGAAAAATTGCACAGGACACTAAGGATAATCACAAGGCTTTCTTTAGTTATGTTAGGAACCTGGGTGGGAATTCCCAGATATGCTCAGAATTAGTCCAAAATGACAAAAAATACACCAAACCCACAAACATTGCCAACATCCTAGCTGACAGGTTCAGAGCAAACTTCTCCCTCCCCTCCCCACCAAAAGGGCAAATATCTATCCCAGCAGAGTGTTGCCCCCCTGGCATCTCAGATGCTCAGGTAAGAGCTGCCCTCTCCAAACCAAAAAACACAGCATCAATGGGACCAGACGGTGCCCTGGGCTGCATCCTACATGAACTCCAAGAAGAGCTAAACCCAAACATAAAACTACTGTTCAATCTCAGCCTTACTACAGGATATGTACCCAAAGAGTGGCGTACAGGAACACTGGTCCCGCTCCACAAAGGTGGTGCCTCAACGGATCCTGGAAACTATCGCCCCATAAGCCTGACTAGCTTGGTCTGCAAAGCTATGGAAAGGATCATCAGGGACCTCATAAATAAAGATATTGGGGACCTACAGACACTGAATCCTACCCAGTTTGGCTTTGTTAAGGGCAGATCCTGCCTCTTAAACCTGGTTGATTTCTTTGAAACAGTCACTAAGGCCATTAACAAGGGGAAAGTGGTCCACACAGCCTACCTGGACCTCGCAAAAGCCTTCGATACAATACCCCACTCAGGCATTATAGATAAGCTCACCAGCTTAAATATAAATCCCTATGTCACTAGATGGGTTGCAAACTGGCTCAAGGACAGAACCCACATGGTTAGAATTGCTGGAGCCATGTCAGGCTCCAAACCAGTTACAAGTGGAATCCCACAAGACTCAGTCCTGGGACCTCTCTTGTTTGGTATATATTTCTCGGAGGTACAGGCCAACACGGAAGGACTGTGGCTGACCAAGTTTGCAGATGACTGCAAACTGGGCACCATAATCGAAACTCCAGCCAACACAAGCATCCTCCAAAAGGGCCTCATAGAAACAGAAAACTGGTGCCAGAGCCATGGCCTCAAGCTAAATGCCAAAAAGTGTATAGTCATCCCCTTTGGCAAAAACAAAGTGCCCACAAATTACCACATAGGTGGTAATCCATTAAGTACAGAAGAAGTAATTAGGGACCTGAGGACCCACGTTGATAGCAATCTCTCATTTGACAACCACATGGCCAAAGTGGTTAGAAAAACATTTTATATAGCCCACCTAATCATGAAGGGAATCACATCTAGATCAGGGGAGGTCATCATGCCTCTTTACTCATCCCTCATCAGGCCCATAATTGAGTACAATACCCCTTTTGGGATGTACCTTACCAGACACCTGCAGCAACTGGAAAGACCCCAAAGGTACCTCACCAAGAGGATCAAAGGGCTCAAACAGATGCCATATGCTGCACGGTTAAATAAACTCCAGCTCTACTCAGTGGCATACTGCCTGCTCAGAGGCAATCTGTGCCTGACGTATAAAGCCATGTCCAACCTGGAATTAATGGACATACTGCACCTCAGAAAATCCAAATCCCATCGAGCTACGCGCTCAAGAGACTTGAACCTCAGCACTGAAATAAATAGGACATGCTGGAGGGACAGATTCATAACCCAGAGGCTCCCTTCACACTGGAATAAAATCCCAGTCCAGGTTAGGCAGAGTCCCTCATTGACTCTCTTCAAGAGGAATCTTGATGAGTTGATGGGAGATCATAGGTTTACCCCGGGTAACACTTCTGTGTCACTGTTAGACAGAGGCACAGTATACTAACCTCGAAAAAGGGCATAGCAAAATTATTTTCAAATGGGTGGTGAAAGCCAAGCACACTCTGGCTAGGCTTATAAATGCCCTAGGGCAGATAGCCTAGCATGAACCTATGAACCTATGAACCTATGTTTCCAAGTTCAGAAACAAATACAAAAATGCCCAGTCTTTGAGAGAGTCCCCAAATTAGTATCAAAATAATACTGCTGGGTCAACTGGATGGCATAAACTCTTTGTCACCTGCCTTCAGTTCCCAGGCTAACAGAAACCAAGATCTCTGTGTCAAAAATATTTATCCCTTAGAAGTTTGCCTAGAACTGGAAGGTTTAAAACAGTTAAAACACTTTTACATTTGAAACCCAGTAATTATTTCTGTTTCAAAACAATAGAAAAACCTCTAACTCTAGACATTGTGTCTGCTCTGAGCTAAAACAGAGATAACAGAATCGTAAAACAATTTCCACTTACTTTCTTGAAATTTTGCAAGTTATCTCTGTATGTTCCAACCATAGTTTGTATACATTTCCTGTTATTTTCCAGTAGGGTAAACTATGGTAACATTCTTGAATCTCAGCACATGACATGCAGTTCAACGCACACTTCTGCACCGGTAGTTTACTATCCACATAACATATAGTTCTCTTACATTTGTAAGACAAGCATATGAATCATATTAATATTCACAAATGACATAGAATTATTTACAAAATTCCAGCTAGCTGGGCTGCCAGCCTTACACACACACACACGCACACACACACACACACATACAGACAAATATATATATATATATATATATATATATATATATATATATATATATATATTTTTTTTTTTTTCAATAGGTATATAGCTATATAGGTATGTATCTCTATATGGATCAACCCCATGCTTTATTGAATGTACAGGGGATGCAAGCTCCGACAATCCTGTACAAAATGCATACTGTTAAATCACACCAGAAATTAGGCTCCCTTTATAGAATCAATGGATTTCTTACAGATACTATAAGAAAAATACTAGCCACCACTTTCTTATTGCCAGCTCTCTTATAAGCCACTCCTGTCCTAACCAACTTAAAAAATACTCAAAGAAACTCAACTCCTGTTACAATAAAATAGCTAAATTTGCCACCAATCTCTTTCATAGGACCCACCATTGTCGTGTCTTAAACCAATTAAATTGGTTTGAAGTGCACAGCAACCTAGCATATTCGCAACTAACAACAGCACACCAACTCATTCATCATCCAGAAAAATGCCTTGCAATATAAAACATATTACTGCCCTACTGTCCAGCAAGGCACTTCTGTTCTAGTAATAAATTCTTACTGTTCACAAGTAAGTCAAAATAATATCACAGTGGACTTGATCTACTCCCAATATGTTGCTAAAGTCTGGAATAGTATCCCCACACAAATAAAACTATGTGACAAACAGTTTTAAACTACTGCCTAATAACTCATTACATCCGAGTGACGCTTCCAGGTGCATCTGCAGTTAACACCTACTGATGCCTCTAGGCGTCAAATATTGCATGTTCAGATTTGCATCAATAATACCAAAACCATCCTACTTACAAGGTTTTAAAAGATTTCATCTTAAAGCTTACACAATGGCAAACTCAACTGCATTAATATTTTACCTCTGTCTAGTACAGGTAAATAGATATTAATGGTTATTTTTATGATATTAATTTCTATAGATATAATTTTCACATTTTTCTGAATATCTCAACAACCAAATAACACAGTTATTATCCCTTAGCCTCATATGAAAACTCTCAGGTAGATAAATGAAATTCTGCTGACAGTATGTGTGCAACTTGAGTTGTCGCTCAGATGTTGTAAGTTGTTTAAACTATTACAAATGTAATTGTTACTGTATTTACTGTGACTTAGTCTGTGCTTAAGAATTTGCTATTTATACTTCTTTCATAACCCCTATATGAACATTTGCTTGAAATATTAGGACATAATTTGATCCTGTCAAAAGCCTTAGAATCTACCCATTACAAGTTACAGTGCAAACTTCCTGAGCTCCATTGAAGTGAATGAGTTAAACAGTCCTGGTCCTGTACATGCTCATTACCAGGTTAAGACTTGTGCTCACCATATGATACTCTCCAAATACCCTCCTAAAACAGAATTATCTCAACTTCTCACTGAATTGACAAAACAATTTTTATACATAACTGCTGCCTGTATAATCCACTAAGTTGCAGATGGCCTTTTTCTTTAGTAACTTCTACCTCTGTAAAATCTTAGATTGTATAAATCTAAGTACTGTATGTGTAACTACTGCTATGCTTATAAATGTAAATAGAGATGTAACTACTCTGTGTTTAACTGGAAAAAAGTATAATGCAATGTAAACAAATGGCACTTTTCTCCCTGGGCCTCTGCCAAAAATAGGTATCAAAACTGTTTAAACAATGACCCCAGTGACAACCAAAATGAAAATAAAATAATAAAATCACTGTGTTGCAGCCAAAACTCTACACAACCTTCCAAAGGTATCAAACATTTTATTAAGACATAAACATGGTTAGAAAGTATTCATTGAGCACTTTCATCCCCTCAAAACGGGGACTTCATCAGAATACATGCTTACTATTAAATCCAACATTTATAGCCCAATGCGTTGATGACATCACAGCCACACAAATGCATTTAAAGGCACAACCACTTTTTTTAAAAAATACAGCTTAAAAAACAAACACTTATAAACATCTAAACCATATTTACTGCACTTAAAATAAACTTTCCTAACTTCATGGACATTTTTAACATAGCCTTTTGTCCCTAGCTCTCTTAATTAACAGGGGATTTACAGAAATAACTTCATTTAAACCAATGTCCTCTCCTGCCTGCAGCTTGATCTGCCATTTGACTTCTTTTTCTTCCATTAAATTTCTGTAGTCCCCCCTCAATGGTTAACTAATATTTCTCTAAGATTCCAAAGTGGAACCCGTGAACATTCCTACAAACTAAAGAATGCCTATACAGTGCATTATTATTATTATTCTTAGTGGATATGATATGTGTTCATATATCCTATTACATAATTGCCTTTCAGTTTTGCCAACATAATATGCTGTACATCCCTTATACAGTGCAAGGTATATGACACCTAAAGTGTGACAGTTACCCTTAACAAATTCTACTTTTGATTTGAAAGAATTTACTAAAATAACCATTTTACAATCTACTATATAGCAACATTGTGAACAAGATCCAGTCTTTATAGTACCATCATACTTGTTAGCTTGTGTGTTCTTCACATATTCAAAACTTTCTTTTATGTTTACCCCAGTTTTGTATACATAGGAGGGTCTCTCTCCTACAACTCTTTTCAGATTTGGGTTTCTCATGAGAATGGCCCAGTTTTTTTCCAGTATGTCCTTCACTTTCCCTTTCTTCTCCCAGTATGGTAAAATCATAGCCTTTTCAAAGTTTTTTTGTCCCTGAGGTGACTCTCTAACCAAGTTAAAATTTTCTAACTGGGGTTTGAATCTCTTACCTAATTCCCTTCTAACATAGTCCACATTTTCCTAAACCATGCCCTGTGGATATCCTCTTTCATAGAACATTTCTGCAACTTTCTGTAATTTATTCTCAAGGTCACCAGCTGAAAAAGTCATTCTAGCAACACTTACCATCTGACCTTTCACAATACTGGCTTTTTGGTGGGGAGGGTGACTACTTGTATACTCATGGTAAGAGTTGCTGAATGTGGGTTTTCTGTATATTTTAGATGTAAAACCACTTGGAGTTTTAAAAATCTGACTGTCAAGGTAACTAATTGACAAGGGGATACTTGTGTGAGTAAATTTTAAGAAACTAGTAGTAGAATTCAGATACTTAACAAATTCCTCCATTCTATCTATTGAACTATTCCACAGAATAAAAATGTTATCCAAAAATCTTACATATAATTTGACATTTTGAAAATACTCACATCTAAAGACTTTATTTAACTCCCAGCCAAGGAGAAACAAGTTTACAAATATGAGAGCACATGAGGCTTCCATAGCAACACCTTTGTTTTTTTGAAGTATTCTCCTTCAAAATATATATAATTGTAGTCTAAAACTATCCCCATGAAGTCAACTATTAAAATTACTTTCTGATTAGAGAAACCTGACATTTTATTCAAACAGTTAGCAAACATATATAGCCCTTCTTTCCTAGGGATACAAGTGAATAAATCCACTACATCGATGATCAAACAAAATCTAATTATTTTCCAAAAGCTATTCCTTAATTCTACCCAAAAAGTCCCATGAATATTTTACCAAATGCTCCACTTTATTCACAACTTGTTTTAACCAAACGTCTATGGTGACACCAAAAGGGTAAGTTTTTGACCCCTGTCCTGCTACTATTGGCCGAAATGTTAAATTACTTAGACCCTTGTGAGTTTACGGAATTCCAAAAATGTTAGCCACCATGGGGTTCTTGACTTTCAAAAAGCTGTAAATTTCCGGTGTAATATGCTCATCCAATAGGTATTCTTCCAAGTAATAATGTATTCTTCAATAACTAATGTTAACTTCATTAAGTGAAACATGGATATATACACTAGTGTCATGTAACATCTCTCGGATTTTTTGGGAATAATGCAATGCATCAAAAATGACCATCTCACCCCCTTTATCTGGACACATAATCCTAATTGTCCTGTTGTTTCTGAGCTGTTCAAGTAATCTTATCTCTTCCCCACTAAGATTTCTATATAAAAAAAACTCTTTTTTTCTTTTAATTTTAAGGCATACAAATCCTTAGTCACAGCCTTCTCAAAAACATTTAGGGTGGGGTCAAGTGGTGGGTTATACACACCCTTGTTTTTAATTTCTTTATTCCTAGTAAGACTAACATGTTCATCTTGGTCCCTAAACAGGAAAGTTAAACTCAGTTTTCTCATATATATTTTAACTCCAAAATGGTATCTGTATAATCAAAGCCTCTAACTGGCACATATTCAGCCCCTTCATAAATACCAAAACAATAGGTATCAACCATTCAGACTTTCCAGGTAAACAAAGGTAGACAAATAAATAAATAATTAAAAATCAAATAACATATTAAACAATGTAAACTTGTATTCCAAATATCATGAAAATGATTTACATCTTTATGCTTTTTAATCTAGTACCAGAGTATAATTATGCATTAATAATGTCAAGGACATATATCCAGCAGTCTTGACCAACTCAAGTCATCTGCTTCTATTTTAAATGAACAACACAGCCAAAATGCTGGGTATTCTTGTGATGGAAGGATTACATGCATGGTCTATCATATCACGTTTGCTATTAGAGACCAGAATTGAGTCTTTAGTCTTGACCATAGAATGTGTATACAATCAGCATTTACTGTGGGTCATTTCTAGCATACATGTTTTCTTTCCACTGGTTGATAATTTAACTGGGGTTGCTGCCATTTAAGTAAAACTTTATAGCATGTCTGAAGACTAACATGATGGCTTAACTAAAGTGATGCCAGTCATAGGTTCTTAGGTTCATAGGTTGCTACTAGGCTATTGGCCCTAGGGCCTATAGAAGCCTAGCCATAACATTTCCTTGGCTATTTCTTCCCACAATATTTACTTCCCTGGACCACTGTCTAGCAGGGCGACTGACATGATCCCCAGGGTAAATTTCCTATCTCCCATCCAGTCATTAAGGTTCCTTTTGAAGAGGGCCAAGGAGGCGCTCTGCTTGACATGTATGGGCAGTCTATTCCAGAGTATGGGGAGTCTCTGGGTCAGGAAACTATTCATCCAGCATGTTTTGTTCATTGTGATGACAAGGTTTAGGTCCTTGGAGCATGTGACTCTGATGGATTGAGATTTCTTTAAGTGTAGCATGTCCAACAGCTCTGGGTTTGACATGGCCTTGTATGTTAAGCAGAGATTGCCTCTGAGTAGACGATATGCGACAGAGTATAGCTGGAGTTTTTTTAGTTGGGCAGCATAGGGCATCTGCTTTAGGCCTGTGATTCTTTTAGTGAGGTGTTTCTGCGGCCTTTACTGTTGTTGCAGATGTCTTGTGAGGTACATACCAAATGGGGCATTATACTCTATAATGGGTCTAATGAGGGATGAGTACAGTGGGACAATGACCTCCTTTTTTCTTTAGGTTTGTGTTTTATTTCCTTGGGAGCTTTTTATTTATTTAACATTTATTAACTGGGAAAGTCTGAGTAGAAAAGAGCCCATTTTCAGCAGAGGCCCATTTAGAAACACTCCAGATGCATGTCTTTGGAATGTGGGAGGAAACCAGAGCACCCAGAGATAATCCACACAAACACAGGGAGGACATACAGACTCTACACAGAAGGCACCCCAGCCAAGAATTGAACCATAGTACCTCTTGCTGTGAGGTGACAATGCTAACCACTGCACCACTGCAGAGCTGATGTTGTAAACTAACTTTTCACTCCTGACTTTTCTTAGCTGATGTGAGCCATCAGATTATTGCATAGATGATTGCTGAAAAGGCACAGTAAACGACTACAAAGCTACATAGATAATTGCAGAGCCTGGGCTTTCTCTTGCTTTACTGAGAGTATTGCTTGGTTTTACTCTTTTCTTTTGGGTAGAACTGTGATCTGCATGTTACTCCTGTGGTTACTCATCTCCAAGTCATCCAGCTTCAGGTTGATCAACAGGGTGGCATATAACAGGGCAGGGATTTGTTAGACATGCAGGGAATGATATCTTTGTGTATCCATCAAGCATCTCTGAAATCGTCTTCAGTCCATTTTACACCAGTTGCTAGCTTCTTTAGTAATAACCGTATTGACCAACATTTGCTGTATGAGAAGCGGTAACTTTTCAAATGAGTCATTTGGCATTTCCTGTCCCAGCAGTGCTGTTTGTGAGCCAGTAGTAGCCATGACTCCATTCAGTACATGAGTTTTTACTGAACTTGCCTGATTTTCCAGAATTTTGTCATTGACTTTGGGAATTGTTTATTGGAGCTCTTCTATCAAATATATTTCTAAAATATACCCTCACTGTCTCGTGAACATGGATTGCCATTGTAAGTGATAAAGTGAGCTTGATTATTCTCCCAGCGAACCTTGTGCTAATTTTGAAACATGTTACCCCACCTAATCCCAAGAGCATTCCCCAGAATAACTCAAGATTGTTGAAATTCCCAGTACACTGACTCTTTTAAAAGGGCATTAAGATCTCTTTCCCTAGTTACTGTGAGCTTAGATAGATAGATAGCTAAATAGCTAGCTACACAGAGAGATAGATACACAGAACACATAAAAACACAGGTACACACACAGATACACATACACACACATACTCACACATACACACACTCACACATTGTATAGTGCACTTTATTATATAATATGAGCACCATCTTGGTTATTCGTCAAAAAAATAAAGAATAAAATAAACATTTTCTGATGAAAGTGATTGGTCTTTACAGTGGCAATTCTCTAAATTCCTACAGGTATTATATTTGTAATATGCATTGTATTTGTTTTATGTTCTATGTTGTTATTTTGTTTTTTAGATTCTGGACCTGACTATAAGCAGACAACAGTGCAACTCTTTCTGCTTGTCAAGTTTTTCAGTTTTCTTTTTTATGCAGATTTTACTTTCTTTCATTTTTTTATTTTGTCTGAATATGAAATTATTTCCTGTGTTTAGGGTTAGGCTATATTTCAGTTTCTTGTTTGATACCCATATTGTGAAATTAATGTTTCAGAGGTAAAGATACACATTCCAGATAAATTTGTACATCACCCTAACAGATAACTAAAGAATTGGGAGTTCCGGCTGTCAAATAAAATCTTTAATGTACCCACTCAATCAAAGTAAGGGAAGCTACCTCTAGTAGTAGACCTGTAATGAGCGGTATACCCCAAGGATTGGTCTTAGGGCCTCTGCTGTTTGGGATATACTTTTCTGAGGTACAGGCCAAAGCCAGTGGTCTGTGGATGACCAAGTTTGCAGATGACTGCAAGCTGGGTACTGTCTTAAATTCCCCTAGTGATGTGAATATCCTCCAAGAGGGCCTTACCCAAACTAGTGACTGGTGCCAGAAGCAAGGCCTCAAACTTAATGCAATTATCCCCTTTGGGGAAAATATCATCCCCACTAATTATCACATTAATAACCTCCACGATGCCTCCGTTGTACGGAAGGCTTTCTACATGGCCCACCTCATAAATAAGGGTATTTTATCCAGGAACAAGGAGGTCATAACATCCCTGTATTCCTCCATTGGAAGACCATTTATTGAGTACAATGTCCACTTCAGTATGTACCTTGCCAAGCACATGCAGCAGTTGGAAAGACCACAGAGGTTCCTGACCAGAAAAATCCAGGGTCTTAAACACCTATCCTATCCTATACAGATAGGTTCAAAGCCATGTCCCTCTTCTCAGTCTTATACAGACTACTCAGAGGTGTCCTATGTCTGGCATACAAGGCCATTTTAGACCCAACCTTGAAGGAGTTGCTGCATATCTGTAAGACAAACTCCACTCATGCAACCTGCATGCAAGGCCTTAACCTGGTCTGTGACATTAATAGAACCTGTTGGTGGGATAGACTTGTGTCCCAAAAACTCCCCCGTCTGTGGAATAGACTCCCTCTCCATGTCAAGCAGAGTACTTCTCTAGCTCTCTTTAAGAGGAACCTGAACAACTGAATAGGAAACAGAAAACATACCACAGGGATCCCACCTCTGAGCCTGCTGGACAGAGGGACAGGTGCTGATTTTGAGGGGAACATGGGCAAAATTCTTGGCTAGGCTTATAAGAGCCTCTGGGCCAATAGCCTAGTATCATCTATGAACCTATGAATTCTTTCGAGTCTAATACTTTTTTAATGCAATAAGTGGTGCATTGGTTTCATGGTAACCTTGTGTTACTAATAGCCTTCTATTAGTAGTTAACCTAGTGTTTATGGAGCTAATGTGCCTACAGCATTATACTAAAAAATCTAGCTATTTAGTTGACCTATGGATGGCCTCTTCTGTGATGGAAACTAATACTGATAGAACAAATATAGTTTCATCCCAAAATAAAAAAGAAGGAGATTATCCCACTCAAAAGTAAAGCAATACAACTATTGATCTTAACAAAATTTGCTTGCTATATCATAACACATAATAATGGAATTACTTTATATATGCCTTATATGTTGTTGTGTCTTTCGGCTTTTCCCAGTTAGGGGTCGCCACAGTGGAACTCCGGTCCGCTAATGATTGGTAGTTGATTTTTATGTGCTGAGTTAACAGCCCTGACGCACAACCTTCAACGAAGGTATGCCCATTCACGGATGTCTCCACGCAGAAGACACTCTAGCTGAGAATCGAACCGGACAACATCTTACTGTGAGGCGACAATACTACCGCAGCACCACCACCTTATATGTATGAAAACAAATAGACATCATAAGATACAATAAATTAAGTTCAAACCGTAATACATGTTTCTACTGTTTTTCATCATTTGCCATTAAAGATAAACTCCACCCTAAAACTAAAAATTCTGTTTTTTCACTCTATCTTTGTTTCCTGACCTATGTTAACACCTCAGAATCACTCAAAGTGCTTTATTAGTAATTGTAGCCTCTTTTCCACAACATGGCTGCCAATGGGATTGATGTATCAATGTGATATCGTTCTCCCTCAGCCCTCTCTCTTTCCCATAATATTTTGTATGACTCAGGAAGTAACTGTGAATTCCCATGCCATTGATATATAATGGGATTTGTCTGAGTCACTGTTATATTTTTTACTTTCTGTAAAAGAACTGCTTCTTTTCTGTTTCTAATCACCCTCATTTATGTTTGGCTCAGAGCTTGTTTTACACTATGTAAATAAAAAGAATGCATGGAAGCAGCAACCAAAGCTGTAATGTTTATTGAGTGGTTTCATCAACAATTATACTTGACTTCATCAAAATAACACCTCATATAAATAAACTCCTTATAAAGCCAGGCCATCTCATTTGCATGTCAAACAATTATGCAATTAATTAATTAAAAATGCCATACTTTTTAAAGCAGCAGCACTGTGTACATCAATAATACTTTCCATATAAACAATAAAAATGAAAATAAAAAATGCATGAAAATAAAAATAAAAAATGTATATGTGTTTATAAACACGAAAAATTAATTAATCCAATAAAACCAATCCTTTTCATACTACATAAATCAACATCAATTTATATATCAGAAACAAAATGCACCACAACATACATAACGTTAAACATTGAACTCTGCCTTCAATTTTAAATAACTTGTAAGGGATATAACCTCGTTTAACCCCGGTGGACTAGTGGCGTTGACTCTAATTTGCCACATAAGTTCCTTGTACTCCAAGAACAAATCATTCAGACCACCTCTCTCATTGGGTTCAATTTGTTCGAGTACTGTAAACTTAAATCTGTGGTCAGGAAAACTATTAAGATATTTAACAAGGGCATTGTTGATGCTGCCTTTGTTAATGTCATAAATATGCTGGTATATAAGTGGTTTTGTTTTACAATATACTTAGAAGTTATCCAGCTACAGCCAGAAAAGTAGCTAAATTGCTGGCCTTTGTTCAGGATTTTTCTTTGTAGTCTAAGAGGACTTGACAGTCCCCTCCCCTCACACTACTGCAGAGGTGTTAAAACTGTCACTGCACTGAGAGACCCTTTGTTAGATTAGGGAACTCCATTTTAAAGTAATTATCAGACTAAAATGTGTAGTGTCTGACATTTTAGAAGAGACAGTTTCAGTAAATTTGCTATAGTACATTTAGGTAAAATAAGGCCTGTAAAGATGGAGTCAGACATGTATGCATTCCATTTCAGAGAAAGGCAGTTTATTAAAAAGGAAAGATAAGCATGAAATGTGCAGAAAATGCAGGAATACAGAATGCTCTTTTCTCAAGGGAAAGATACAATCTTGCCAGCTACAGAATGTTCCTTAATAGAACATTATATGTCAATGGCGTATCAAGATTATATAAAACCAGATTTTTTTTTAGTTCTAGAGTGGGTTTTCCTTTAAGTGTGGATAGGTTAATCTGTGTCCATGCTTTTTTGTCTTCTTGTAATATCATGGCAGTATATGGTATAACAACATTTTGTAAAAAGTGTAGTTAATTCTGAAAAGTTTTATATCCTTGGAATATAAATACAGATAATAAAATCAAGCCTACCTTAATCCAAATGAAACTGATTCTAGAAGGCAATTATATGTTCCAACAACAATGCTGTAAATTGAAAAATGTTATATAAGTTTTAGCATCACTGCAGGATACATGTTTGTAAACAACAGTTAAGTATCAGTTAATTTTAAAGTTTATAGATATAATGCAGTCTGGACTTACTCTAATTTGTAACATAAAACAGCAAACTTGACAAGGTACATATTTCATTTCTGCCTATATTTGCAGGCTTCTGTCAACAACCTCAATTGATTCCATGTTCATGCACAGCAATATAATAAGAGTGGCAGTTATCAAAGAGTATTATTACATAATACTTAATGCTGAAACTAGTTCAGCTTCTTCATCCCTGAACTATGATAATTTCTCAGTGAAAAAAATACAGAAAATCACAGTTAATCAGATTTACCTTGTATGTAGACAATAAAAGCTCACTGTACTTGTTATACTCCCCACTCACCACTCAAATCATCAGGCATATCGTAGACACACAAATTAAGCATTCATCCTGAGACTGACATTAAAAATAAAAGTAAATAAACACAAGTTAAGTAATACTTTTCTGTGCACCACAAGCATCTAATATATCTGAATGTTTAATTTCCTTTTGCCGCACATAGCCATATTCAGAATCACTGGTGCACCATACTAAGTAAATTTGTGTAATGAGTAGAGTGCTAGCAATTTGGAAAACAAGCTGCATGATGTGGGTAGTCCACATAGGTTCAGGTGCATGAGGTGCCAATTGCCATGTATGATAATGAGGCAAAATGAGATGGAAAAGCAATTCAGAAGTATATGAATGTTGCTCAACATGTATTTGAACTTAGCTGAATGCTCAGGTTCAGATTGAGTAGATTTTGAAGTACTGTTAGGTTTGCCACAGTTTAGTAAATGCGCATCTACATGAAGCTTTTATCACTCCTGCAAAGCACAATGCAACATCACCCTCGGTGGCATGGGTTCTTCTGACCGCACTTAATATTTTATGGATTCTTTGACACCAGCATTGTAGATGGCACCATGTTGATAGAAGCACCATTCAGGAAACTGTGGACATGTGTTGGCCTTGATGCAGCCTAGTGAAAGACATGAAGTCCCTATCACAGTGAATAGTAAGGTATGTGTGACTTCACATATATTAGCTACAGGGATCTTTCAAAGTCCTACTGGGATCATTATGGGGCATCTCGGGCATCAGCCTCAAGAATATTCCCATCGGATTCTCAATGCTATGCTTCAGGATGTAGGGAAGCATATGCGGTTCCACATACCCCAGAGGGAGGAGCCAACACCTTGCAGGATTTCTATGTTATAGCCTGATTCCCTGAGATTCTGGGGGTGTACACTGTACTCACACTGAAATAAAGTTCCCACTTGGTGAACTGAAAAGGAGGTTTGTGAATCACAAAGTATCACACCATCAACTGCCAAGTGGTTTGTAGTGTGAGCAGGCTACTCAAGTAGTTAAGTTTGTGAAGAGTGACTTCCCACTGGGTCATCTTGCTGATGATGCCTGATATGTACTAGACCCTGCCTCATAACACCCTTAAGAAATCCACAAAATCCAACAGAACATGGATACGACCATGCCCAATGGCCAAGGAACATTATTGAGCATGTGTTTGGAATAATGAAAGTATGCTTTCACTGTTTGGATTCATCCAGTGGTGCCCTGTAGTATGACCTTGCCACACATGCAAAAATAGTGTCTATGTGCATGATGTTACACAATATTATACTTAGGAAGCAGTTACAACAAGGAAGGCATTTTCAGAGACAGCAGTTCCCAGCACAACAGTCAGCAGAGACTGAGACAAAAGAAGAGTCAGAGGAGGATCCAGCAGAAGGGTGTGATTATGCCAGACAGAGGTGGGTGCATTATGCTGAGATAGTAGCAAATAGACAACAAATTGCATATAGGTTTGGAAAATAGTATATAAGAGTTAAGCAGTTATGCTACAGTAAAATGATGCATGCAAAATCAACACCAGGTTGTGCTTGTCCATGTGTAGACTGTCCACTCTGTGCATCACACATAGATAACCAAAGTAACAGTCTGCAAAGTTCAGGGCATGGCATCAGCACTACTTGCAGCACTATGGTTTGCTTTACTGGACTGGTGTAGAGTATGTGAGGCAGAAAGTTTAGCATTCTCTGCATGCCCCCACCCATGAGAAAAGGCTATTTTCTGGAGATGAATTGGATGTACAACCCTAGCTAGATACTGATGTGCTGTTTGACCTTATGCAATGTTTTCTAGGAGATGTGCCAGCATTGTCACGTCCCTGGAGATAGTCTCTCCTGGGAATAGATACCTCCACTCTAGATGTTGCTGTGAAAGTGCAGATGACTGGCTCCATGGACAGACTCTCACCCTGGCAGATGAGCCAGAAAAGACACTGCACATTCCAGTGTGTGATTCGGTCTCTCCAAGGAATCAAACACATGGGACAAGTGCTCCCATAGGTTATCATGCACACCCTAGATCACTTTCAATATCTGTGTCATTGCTGTGGTAGTACTAATCTCTGCCTCCATGGTGGCCTTCCACAAATTTTGCACTGAGGCCACTGACACACCATCCTTAGGGAGAGAGTGGTAATGATGTCTCCAGTGAGCATGATTACCAACCTTTTTATGTGGACCTCTCTACCAGGGAGCATCTGTGTACTGGGGGTCAACACACTTCCCTGAATGATACTGTCTCCATCAGCCTGTCTTGTTTATGAAGTCTGCATAGCCTGAATATCCAGAGGCACAGAGGCTGTGTCCATGGTTTGGGTAGAGGGGTGCAGTGGTCAAATTCTCTGTATTAAATACACACTTTATACTCCATGACTGTGACAGCTCAACTCTTCCATCATTTTCAGAGGCTGCAAAATCTTCAGCATCAGTCAGGGTCTGTTCCACAGTGCTGGTGCTGGATAAAAAATCACCTGTGATACACTAAAGCACAAACTATACAGTGTATTACCCAGCACCAGATGTATACATGCAACTTAGTTTTACAAATAGCAACCCGAAAAAAAGTAATACTTTATGTGCATACCTTGTGCAGATGGTTGTGTCTGTTGAACCCCTGATGTACATGTATACCATACATCAGACAGATTTAATATGTTCTATAATGGCTAAAGGGTACAGGTATAGATAGATTGAAAAATACACCTGTATACCAGGGGCATCTGTAGTAGATTATCTCTGAGGCCTGTAAAGCTTTGCTTCAACACGTAGTACTGTACTATGGTACTCTGAGAAGTACCACTGTCTTTACAAGAGGCCAGGAACTCCTCCATCTGTGTGAGAGGTCATACAATCAATAGCCCACCACTGTGCCATGAGTTCTGCTGTTCGTCATGTACCTCTTATCATATCAGTGGTTATTTGGTGGACCATGTCATAACTATTATCCTGCCCACCAATCATATTAACATTGATTTTAGTGCCTGAACAAGCATGGTCACAATGGGGCTGGTCAGCTGCATGCAGGTCAAAGAGCTGTCAACCATGAAGACAGAGGGCCTGGAATAGAACCTCACTCCCAAAACCAGAGAACTTAGACTTCCATGTTAAAGCTTTCCCAGCAGATGCATTACAGTGCTTTTGTTTGAACTATTTTTTAGCTATTGTTCTGATTCTTTCCCAAGTTCAGTTAAATGTGGCATCCTTTAAGTCAGCACCATTTTAGTGTTCCTTCAATTTAGTTACACAACTGTTTTTTTCTCTCCAGTCGTGGCTAGTAACTTAGTAAGTACTTACAGATACCAGTCATGTTTGCCAACCGAGAGAGGGATAATTCCCTTAGTTTTTCAATTCTAGTATTAGGGTTAGGGTTAGCACCCATTAGTTAGGTGGTGCAAGGAGGCAGAGTGAAGCTTAAGAATTGGTCTCAAGCTTTACATGAGATGGAACTTGACTTAGATTGCTTAGGACAAGATTACTCTTTTTAAATAAAATGGTAGACTAGGGGTACTCTATTTGTAATGTTATGTGAGAGCTAGCAATTTAAAATCATATTATGCTTACCATGCAGATATTTGTAATGCCGTTGGAAAGATGTACTGCTTGAGCAAAGGTTAGGCAATGGGAATGACACATTTAATAGTTTTAACTATTGCAGTGAAACACTAGTAAAAAGTAACGCTGCTGTTAAAAAGCATTGTAGAGGGTGTGAAAAAAAATAAGAGCAAAAGTATCCTACTTGATTGAATAAAATGTTATTGATAGGAAAGTATGCATGAAGAATGCAATGGAATACTCTCTGTCTTTGGTGAAAACAAAATACTCAACTTCAACACCAGGGCTAGTTAAGCAGTGATGGAAAAAATAAAAGCTTAGGTTGAGCAAGAATTTCAGTTAGCACCTAATTTGAGACTGAATTGATTGCCATTGATGAGGAGAACAAAGACTGTTAGGAGGTTTAAGGGAGAAGAATGTTCTCAACTAATTTATTTTATTTTTTTTTCAACATTATTTTCTTTTCTAAAACATTATATTTCCTTAAACTGGTCATATTTACGGCAGACTTAATGAGAAAAAGTTTTCAAAAATTGCCTATCAACATATTAAAGTCTGCAAACTGATTGATTGTTCCTATAAGGAAAATCTTATAAACTAGTGTTGGAGAAAAAAAAATTAAAAATTCTCTGGTAAAATTTTTCTCTTTTTTTTCTATAAGCTTAAATATAATTTACAATTGTATTTACCAGGCTGTGGAGTGGTGATTCATCATTGGGACAAAGCAGAAATTCCCTTAGACTCCAAGAGCAGAATAATTTATTTATAAAATTCATATAATTGAACTGCACTTCTTTAATGCTTATAATTGTACTATACAGCTAATCTACTACATTTTGCACTGTAATACTGCTTTTTTACTAATTCATTGCATTTGTATACTGTTTTATACTATTTTAACTGGATTTTTCATTGCTAGATAGTGTTTCATTACTGTAATTTCAGTTTTACTGAATTACTTAACTGTAAACTGCTTTTTCATACTAAGAGTTGTATTTTCTGTCTGTGAGTGATCTAGCTGTGCTTTTCTGTGCATTTTATGTCAGTTTCTGGGTTCTAGTCAGCTATCTGATAACTAATTTGTTTGCAGTTAAAAGCATTCTATAGAGTCTCCTTGCTCCTTTATCTGTTTAAATTTTTCATTTAGTTTCTCACTGCTGTTTTTCTGCTGTAATAAACATTTCTGTAGTGTTTTCTGCCTAATAGTGTAGCTAGTAGCTGTAATAGTGTTCAGTACTGTAATTGCAATTTTACTGAATTACTAAACTGTAAACTGTTTTTTTCATACTGAAAGTTGTATTTTTTGTTTGTGAGTGCTCTATCTGTGCTTTTCTGTGCATTTATTGTGAGGTTTCTGTGTTCTAGTCAGGTAGCATAGTCTGGATAGAGGCCTGCTGTTATCCAGGCCTGGTTGTTTTGTTTGTTGAGTTTCCTGTGTTTCTGGCAGCCATCTTCTGCTGATAGTGTCTTGTCTTCTCTGTTACTGAGAGTAGCAGGGTTTCCTGGGGTTCCTATTACCTGATAGAATGTTTAGGTTAGCTAATACCCAAACATCGATACGGTATTAGCGAAAGCAAAAAAAAAACAGCGAATGGGCCGATTTAATTCAGGGAAAGAATTCCCTTGGCTGTTATGCGTATTTTGCCCCTTTACCCACTGTAGGGTGATCTCTGAGATGGTATATTTAGTTAGTTTGATTTGGGGGGCACAGCCCGCACATGGGGGTTGAGGATGGCAAAGTTCCCCACTTCATTTTGGTTTAATTTTTTTTTTTTGCAGCCGAGGGAATTCATTCCCTACATTAAATTGTCTGTTTGCTGTTTTAATTTTTCCATATTATCAGCCAGGTCTATGTTTAGGTATTTGCTAACCTAAATCTTCAATCGGGTAATAAAGCTGCATTTCCTGACCTCCTCTACCACGTGTGATTGGTTGAAACAGCAGGGGCTAGCAGGACTGGGTAGTAATTCACGCTTCCAAATTTTTCCATCCTTTCTGGTATTTAAATCCTGTGTCTGCAGGGGGCTGTGCTTGTATTTACCAGGCTGTGGAGTGGTAATTCATCACTGGGACAAAGCAGAAATTCACTAAGACTCCAAGAGCAGATTAAGTTATTTTGTACATTTATTTAATTGAATTGCACTTCTTTAATACTTATAATTGTGCTATACACCTAATCTACTTCATTTTGCACTGTTATAAAGCTTTTTTTACTGTTTCTCTACATTTGTGTACTCTTTTATACTGTTTTAACTATATTTTTCATTGCTAGATAGTTTTTCCATTACTGTAATTGCGTTTTCACTGAATTACTAAACTGCAAACTGTGTTTTCATACTGAGAGTTGTATTTTCTGTTTATGAGTGCTCTATCGCTGCTTTTCTGTGCATTTATTGCAAGGTTTCTGTGTTCTAGTCAAGTAGCATAGTCTGGATAGAGGCCTGCTGTTATCCAGGCCTGGTTGTTTTGTTTTTTGAGTTTCCTGTGATTCTGGCAGCCATCTTCTGCCGCTAGTGTCTTTTCTTCTCTGTTATTCAGAGTAACAGGGTTTCCTGGGGTTCCTATTACCTGAGTGAACGTTTAGGTTAGGGAATACCTAAATGTCGATCTGGTAACAGTGAAAGCAAAAAACCGTGAACGGCCGATTTAACGCAGGGAAAGAATTCCCTTCGCCATTATGTGGATTTTGCCCCTTTCCCCACTGTAGAGTGATGTCAGAGTTGGTATATTTAGTTAGGGGGATATGGGGGTACAACCTCCCACATGGAGGTTGTACGGGACGAAGCTGCCAATTCATTATGGTTTAAATTTTTTTTTTGCAACCAAGAGAATTCATTCCATACATTAAATCGGCTGTTGCTGTTTTAATTTTTCAATATTATCAGGTTGACGTTTAGGTATTCGCTATCCTAAACATTTGAGTTTCCTGTGTTTCTGCAACCTTCTTCTGCTGAAAGTGTCTTGTCTTCTCTTCTCTGTTATTGAGAGTAACAGGGTTTCCTGACCTTCTCTAGCATGAGTGTTTGGGTGGAAGAGCAGGGGCTAGCAGGACTGAGTAGTAATTCAAGCTTCTATATTCCTCCATCCTTTCTGGTATTTAAACCTTGTGTTTGCAGGGGGGTTGCTTGCATTTATCAGGCTGTGCAGTGGTGATTCCTCACTGGGACAAAGCAGAAATTTCCTAAGACTCCAAGAGCAGAATAAGTTATCTCTTACATTTATTTCATTGAATTGCACTTCTTTAATGCTTATAATTGTGCTATATAGCTAATCAACTAGATTTTACACTGCTATAAAACTTTTTTTCTGTTTCACTGCATTTATGTACTGTTTTATAATGTTTTAACTGTATTTTTCATTGCTAGATAGTTTTTCATTTCTGTAATTGCAGTTTTACTGAATTACTAAACAGTAAACTGATTTTTCATACTGAGAGTTGTATCTTCTGTTTGTGAGTGCTCTATCTGTTCTTTTCTGTGCATTTATTGTGAGGTTTCTGTGTTCTAGTCAGGTAGCATAATCGGGATGGAGTCCTGCTGTTATCCAGGCCTAGTTGTTTTGTTTGTTGAGTTTCCAGTGATTCTGGCAGCCATCTTCTGTTGATAGTGTCTTGTCTTCTCTGTTATTGAGAGTAACAGGGTTTCCTGTGGTTCCTATTACCTGATTGAATGTTTAGGTTAGCGAATACCTAAACATAGATCTGGTAATAGTGAAAGTAAAAAGCCACAAACTGCCAATTTTAACACCAGGAAAGAATTCCCTTGGCCTTTCTATGGATTTTGCCCCTTTCCCCACTGTATTGCAGTCTCAGAGTTGGTATATTTAGTTAGGGGGATGTGTGGGGTGTACGGGGCAAAGCCCCCGACTTCATTATGGTTTAAATGTTTTTTTTTTAATTTTTTGCAGCCCATTGAATTCATTCCTTCCATTAAATTGACTGTTGCTGCTTTAATTTTTTGCTATTACCAGGTAGACGTTTAGGTATTCCATAACCTAAACATCTGATCGGCTAATATAGATGCATTTCCTGTCCTTCTGTACCACGAGTGATTGGTTGAAAGAGCAGGGGCTAGCAGGACTGGGTAGTAATTCACACTTCTAAATTGGTATATCCTTTTTGGTATTTAAACCCTGTGTCTGCAGGGGACCTGTGCTTGTATTTACCAGGCTGTGGAGTGGTAATTCATCATTGGGACAAAGCAGAAATTCCCTAAGACTCCAAGAGCAGAATACATTATTTCTTACATTTGTTTCAGTAAATTGCATTTTTTTAATCCATATAATTGTGCTACACAGCTAATCTAGTACATTTTGCACTGTTATATATTTTTTTTAACAATTTCACTACATTTGTGTACTTTTTTTACTGTTTTAACTGTATTTTTCAGTGCTAGATAGTGTTTCATTACTGTAATTGCATTTTTACTGCATTACTTAACTGTAAACTGCTTTTTCATATGGAGGGTTGTATTTTCTGTTTGTGAGTGCTCCATCCGTGCTTTTCTGTGTATTTTTGTTTGGTTCATTTGTTCTAGTCAGGTATCATATAACTGATTTGTTTGCAGTTAAAAGCGTTCTCAAGTCTCATTGCTCCTTTCTCTGTTTAAAACTTTCATTTAGTGGCTCACTGCTGCTTTTCTGCTGTGATAAACATTTCTGTAGTGTTTTCTACCCAATAGTGTAGCTAGTAGCTGTATTAGTGTTCATTACTGTAATTGCATTTTTACCGAATTACTAAACTGTAAACTGCTTTTTCATACTGAGAGTTGTATTTTCTGTTTGTAAGTGCTCTATCTATGCTTTTCTGTGTATTTATTGTGAGATTTCTGTGTTCTAGTCAGGTAGCATAGTCTGGATAGAGGCCTGCTGTTATCCAGGCCTGGTTGTTTTGTTTGTTGAGTTTCCTGTGTTTCTGGCATTCGTCTTCTGCTGATAATGTCTTGTCTTCTCCGTTATTGAGAGTAACAGGGTTTCCTGACATTCTCAAGCATGAGTGATTGTTTGAAAGAGCAGGGTCTAGCAGGAAAGGGTAGTAATTCAAGCTTCTGGATTCTTCCATACTTTCTGGTATTTAAACCCTGTGTCTGCAGGGGACTGTGCTTATATTTACCGGGCTGTGGAGTGGTGATTCCTTACTGGGACAAAGCAGAAAATCCATAAGACTCCAAGGGCAGAATAAGTTATTTTGTAGATTTATTTTATTGAATTGCACTTCTTTACTGCTTATAATTGTACTATACAGCTAATCAACTACATTTTGAGTTGTTATTAAGCTTTTCTACTGTTTGTTTGCATTTGTGTACTGTGTTATACTGTTTTAACTGTATTTTTCATTGCTAGATAGTGTTTCATTATGGTAATTGCATTTTTACTGAATTACTTAACTGTAAACTGCTTTTTCATACTGAGAGTTGTATTTTCTGTTTGTGAGTGCTCTATGTGCTTTTCTGTGCATTTATTGTGAGGTTTCTGTGTTCTAGTCAGGTAGCATAGTCTGGATAGGGGGATGCTGTTATCCAGGCCTGGTTGTTTTGTTTGTTGAGTTTCCTGTGATTCTGGCAGCCATCTTCTACTGATACTTTCTTTTCTTCTCTGTTATTGAGAGTAACAGGGTTTCCTGGGGTTCCTGTTACCTGATAGAACATTTAAGTTAGGGAATACCTAAATGTCAATCTGGTAACAGTGAAGGCAAAAACACATGAAGGGCTGATTTAACACATGGAAAAAATTCCCTTGGCCATTATGTGGATTTTGCCCCTTTCCCCACTGTAGAGTGATCTCCGAGTTGGTATATTTAGTTAGGGGGATGTGGGGGCACAACTTCCCACATGGGGGATGTAGGGGACGAAGCCCCCCACTTCATTATTGTTTAAATTTTTTTTTGCAGCCGAGGGAAGTTATTCCCTACATTAAATTGGCTGTTTGCTGTTTCAATTTTTTAATATTACCAGGTCGACGTTTAGGTATTCTCTAACCTAAACATTTGATTGGGTAATATAGATGCATTTCCTGACATTCTCTACCATGAGTGATTGGTTGAAAGAGCAGGGGCTAGCAGGACTGGGTAGTAATTCACTCTTTTAAATTCTTCCATTCTTTCTGGTATTTAAACCCTGTGTATGCAGGGGACTGTGCTTGCATTTTCCAGGATGAGGAGTGGTAATTCATTACTGGGACAAAGCAGAAATTCCCTAAGATTCCAACAGCAGAATAAGTTATTTCTTACCTTTATTTCATTAAATTGCACTTTTTTAATCCTTATAATTGTGCTACACAGTTAGTCTAGTACATTTTTTAATGTTATAAAGCTTTTTTTTACTGTTTCACTGCATTTGTGTACTGTTTTATAGTGTTTTTACTGTATTATTCTATTTTTGTATTTTTATTGTTACCTTGTTTGTAACAACTCACATACTTGGCTGCCAATTGTTAATACTCTGTATAATTGAATTGCCTGAGGAGCTTTTTTTCTCTCCAGATTTCTGCTTGTAAGGTCCTATAGCTGATTGTTACTACTATGTTACTAAAATTTAATAAATTGGTTTCTAGTCCAGAGGAGCTTTTCTCCATGGGTCTCTGCTGAAAATGAGCCAAAAGCCCAGCCAGACTAACCCGGTTAACAAATGTAAAATAAATAATAAAAAAATGTCATTGCTGGAAAGTGTTTCATTAGTGTAATTCTATTTTTACTGAATTACTTAAGTGTAAACTGCTTTTCCATATGGAGAGTTGTATTTTCTGTTTGTGAGTGATCTATCTGTGCTTTTCTGTGCATTTTTTGTGAGGTTTCTGTGTTCTAGTCAGGTACCATATAACTGATTTGTTTGCAGTTAAAATTATTCTCTAGAGTCTAATTGCTACTTTATCTGTTTAAAAACTTCCATTTAGTGGTTCACTGCTGTTTTTCTGCTGTGATAAACATTTCTGTAGTTTTTTTCTGCCTTATAGTGTAGCTAGTAACTGTATTAGTGTGCATTACTGTAATTGCACTTTTACTGAATTACTAAACTGTAAACTGCTTTTTCATACTGAGAGTTGTATTTTCGATTTGTGAGTGTTCTATCTGTGCTTTTCTGTGCATTTATTGTGATGTTTCTGTGTTCTAGTCAGGTATCATAGTCTGGATAGAGGCCTTCTGTTATCCATTCCTGATTGTTTTGCTTGCTGAGTTTCCTGAGTTTCTGCAGCCTTCTTTTGTTGATAGTGTCTTGTCTTCTCTGTTATTGAGAGTAACAGGGTTTCCTGACCTTCTCTAGCATGAGTGTTTGGTTGAAAGAGCAGGGGATAGCAGGACTGAGTAGTAATTTGAGCTTCTATATTCTTCCATCCTTTCTGGTATTTAAACCCTGTGCTTGCAGGGGGCTGTGCTTGTGTTTTCCAGGCTGTGCAGTGGTGATTCCTCACTGGGACAAACCAGAAATTCTCTAAGACTCCAAGAGCAGAATAAGTTATTTCTTACATTTATTTAATTGAATTGCACTTCTTTAATGCTTATAATTGTGCTATACAGCTAATCAACTAGATTCTACACTGTTATAAAGTTTTTTTTCTGTTAAACTACATTTGTGTACTCTTTTATACTGTTTTAACTGTATTTGTCATTGCTAGATAGTTTTTCATTACTGTAATTGCATTTTTACTGAAGTACTAAACAGTAAACTGCTTTTTCATACTGAGAGTTGTATTTTCTGTTTGTGAGGGCTCTATCTGTTCTTTTCTGTGCATTTATTGTGAGGTTTCTGTGTTCTAGTCAGGTAGCATATTCTGGATGGAGTCCTGCTGTTATCCAGGCCTGGCTGTTTTTTTTTTTTTTGAGTTTCCTGTGATTCTGGCAGCCATCTTCTGCTGATAGTGTCTTTTGTTCTCTGTTACTGAGAGTAATAGGGTTTCCTGTGGTTCCTATTACCTGATTGAATGTTTAGGTTAGCGAATACCTAAACATGATCTGGTAATAGTGAAAACAAAAAAAACACCAACAGCCAATTTAACGCAGGGAAATTCCCTTGGCCAGTCTGTGGATTTTGCCCCTTTCCCCACAGTAGAGCAATCTTAGAGTTGGAACATTTAGTTAGGGGGATGTGGGGGTGTAGGGGGTGAAGCCCCCCACTTCATTATCACTTACATTTTTTTTGCAGCCGATGGAATTCATTCCCTACATTAAATCGGCTGTTGTTGTTTTAATTTTTTGATATTACCAGGTTGACGTTTAGGTATTTGCTAACCTAAACATCTGATCGGCTAATATAGATGCATTTCCTGACCTTCTCTACCATGAGTGATTGGTTGAAAAAGCAAGGGCTAGCAGAACTGGGCAGTAATTCACGCTTCTAAATTTTTCTATCCTTTCTGGTATTTAAACCCTGTGTCTGCAGGGGGCTGTGTTTGTATTTACCAGGCTGTGGAGTGGTAATTCATCACTGGGACAAAGCAGAAATTCCCTAAGACTCCAAGAGCAGATTACGTTATTTCTTACATTTGTTTCCATAAATTGCACTTCTTTAGTCCATATAATTGTGCTACACAGCTAATCTAGTACATTTAGCACTGTTATAAATCTTTTTTTACTGTTTCACTACATTTGTGTACGGTGTGATATTTTTTTAACTGTATTTTATAGTGTTTCATTACTGTAATTGCATTTTTACTGCATTACGTAACTGTAAACTGCTTCTTCATACTGAGAGTTGTATTTTCTGTTTGTGAGTGCTCTATCTGTGTTTTTCTTTGTATTTTCGTGAGGTTACTGTGATTAGTCAGGTATCATATAACTGATTTGTTTGCAGTTAAAAGCAGTCTCTAGATTCTCATTGCTCCTTTATCTGTTGAAAACTTTCATTTAGTGGCTCACTGCTGTTTTTCTGCTGTGATAAACATTTCTGTAGTATCTTCTGCCTAATAGTGTAGCTAGTAGCTGTAATAGTGTTCATTATTGTAATTGCATTTTTACTAAATTACTTAACTGTAATCTGCTTTTTCATACTGAGAGTTGTTTTTTCTGTTTGTGAGTGCTCTATCTGTGCTTTTCTGTGCATTTCTTATGATATTTCTGTGTTCTTGTCAGGTAGCATAGTCTGGATAGAGGCCTGCTATTATCCAGGCCTAGTTCATAGGTTCATAGGTTCATAGGTAAGTACTAGGCTATCTGTCTGAGCACATCTATAAGCCTAGCCAGAGTGCATTGGCTTTTGTCTCCTCCTTAGATTAGTTCCCTGTGCTTCGTTCCAGCAGAGCCATTAGTTCCCTGTGCCTCTGTCAGCAGTGCCACTTCAGTGATCCCCGGGGTAAATTTTCTGTTTCCCATCCACCCTTCAAGGTTTCTCTTAAAGAGTGTTAGTGAGGAGCTCTGCCTAATGTAGATTGTAATCCTGTTCCAAAGCATGGGGAGTCACTGGGATAGGAATCTATCCTTCCAGCCCATCCTATTTATCGTTGAGGTTAGGTTTAGATCCCTAGAGTGTGTGGCTTTTGGGGATTTTTTTTTTTTTTTTTAGGTGGAGCATGTCCATCAATTCTGGGTTGGACATGGCCTTGTATATCAGGCAGAGATCACCTCTGAGTAAGCGGTATGCAACCGAGTACAGCTGGAGTTTCTTCAGTCGGGCTGCATAGGGCATATGTTTGAGGCCAGTAGTCCTCTTGGTTAGGTACTTCTGTGGTCTTTCCAGCTGTTGTAGGTGTCTTGTAAGGTACATCCGAAATGGGGCATTGTACTCTTTGATGGGTCTGATGAGTGATGAGTAGATGGGCACAATAACCTCCTTTGTTCTAAATGCAAACCCTTTTGTGATTAGGTGGGCCACATAGAAGGATTTTCAAACCACCTTGGCAATATGATTATCAAAGGAGAGATTACTATCTACTTGGATCCCAAGATCCCTTATTACATTTTCTGTATTTAGGGGACTACCACATATGTGGTAGTTCATGGGTACTTTGTTTTTTCCAAATGGGATCACTATGCACTTTTTGGCATTTAGCTTGAGGCCATGATTTTGACACCAGGTATCCGTCTCAGTGAGACCCTTCCGGAGGATGTTTGTATCAGCTGGAGATTCAGTTATGGCCCCCAGTTTGCAGTCATCTGTGAACTTGGTCAGCCATAGTCCTCCTGTGCTTGTCTGTACCTTTGAGAAGTATATACTGAACAGGAGGGGTCCCAGGACTGAGCTCTGGGGGATGTCACTTATAACTGGTTTAGAGTTAGACCTAGAGACTGCAACTCTCACCATGTGGGTTCTATCCGTGAGCCATTTGGCAACCCATCTCATGACATAGGGGTTAATGCTCAGGCTGGTGAGCTTTTCTATAATACCAGAATGGGGAAAGGTGTCAAAAGCCTTTGCAAGGTCTAGGTAGGCTGTGTGGGCCTCCTTTCCCTCATCTAAAACCTTGGTAACTGTCTCAAAGAAGTCCACTAGGTTTAGGAGGCATGATCTGCCCTTAATAAAGCCAAACTGGATAGGGTCCAATGTTTAAAGGTTCCCAATGTCTCTGTTAATGAATTCCATGATGATGCGCTCCATAGCCTTGCAGACCAGGCTAGTCAGGCTTATAGGGCAATAGTTCCCAGGGTCCGTTGTGGCTCCACCTTTGTGGAGCAGTATAACTGTTGCTGTGCACCACTCTATGGGTATGAATCCTATAGAGCGGCTGAGTTTGAACAGTGTGTTTAGGTGAGGGGTTAGTTCATTTGGAATGCATGTAAGACAAAGCTTGGGACACCGTTTGGTCCCATTGAAGCTGTATTTTTGGCTTTGGATAGGGCTATTTTAACCTGTGTGTCAGTGATTGCTGACACACTACATTCTTCTGGTATGGTTATGGGCCCTTTAAGGTTGTAAAGTTTGCACTAAACCTGCCTGCAGAATGTTGGCAATATCAGTCGGTTCAGTGTATTTTGTGCCATTCTGCACTAACAGAACAGATGTGAGAGTTTCCACTTAGGTTCTTGACATAGCTAAAGAACACTTTTTGGTTATCTTTGGAGTCCTTGGCAATTTTTCTTTCGAAGCTTGCCTTGGATGATTTTATGGGGGATCGTAGTTTCTTGCTGATACTGATCAGGGATGTCTTTCCTTCTTGGAAATTTACTCTCTTCTGCACTAGTTTCCTCCTTCTATTGTATAGCTTGTTTATGGCAGGGATCCACCAGACTGTTTTCCTTTTCTTGGAGGAGTGAGTCTTGGTTTTGCTTGGGATAGCACGATCCATGCATTCTTGCAGGTGCTCATAGAGTGCCTTTGTAAGGGATTCAGCAGCTTGGACAGCATTGTCCTTTAGCATGGGAGATGGATACCTTTCCACCTTGGTCTTAAGTAATGTGAGGTTTGCTTTTGAAAAGTTTTTCACAGTAGTTTCCTTGATTGCGGGTGGGGGTGGAACATGGATATCCAGAATGATTAGTCTATGGTCTAATTTAACCAGCGAGGGTTTGCCCTCCAGTGTAGAACACCAGTTGCTCATGTTGGTGATGACCAGGTCCAATATGTTGTCACCTCTGGTGGGGGTGTTGACCAGTTGATCCAAGGCATTCAAGTTTATAAATTCTAGGAAGTGTTGGGCAAGGGAGTTAGTACTTGAGTAGTTCTCCCAGTTAATGTTTTTGGTAATTGAAATCACCCAATATTATGGCATTTGGTAAGACATTCATATTTTCCAGTGTCTCCAGAAACACAGAATCGGGGTCCTGGGTCATAGTGGGTGATCTGTAGCAAGCTACAATTTGAATTGCAGTTTTGCCCATTGTTACTTGCACATGGATGATCTCTGAGGCATTGTGCTGTGCCACTAACCTGGAGGTGTGGGCATTCTTGATGAATATGGATACACCCCAACCTTTTTTGTGTTGGTCTGGGTTATGTGGCTAAAAAGTATGGTACGAGTTATAGCCTAGTAGTGCTGGGGTGCTCTCTGGAGCCTTAAACCAGGTTTCTGTTACTGCACAGATATCAATGTTCTCCATACTGAAGAGTGCCTCGAGTGAAAGCATTTTGAAGTTTAGTAGCATTACCGCCAGTTTTTGGTTACTTGTGCTATTTATGGTGGTGAGTTTGTCTTTTGAGCCTTGCCTAAAAAAGGAACTATGGGGGTGGCAAAAGCCTTGGCCAGTATTTGAAAGCCTAAGGGTGATAGGTGCAAGCCATCTCTTGTGAAGCAATGTGGCTTATTGAGCATGTCATCCCAGGTGGACAGATACTGGATCCCATTTGAATGACACCAGAAACTTAGCCAATTATTGAAATTGATCATTTTTTATTTATACTGTGGCATCATTCTTGGTGAGGGCAGGATGCTACTCAGGGTCAGGGTCATACCGGCCTGGGCTACGTGATCAGAGAGCTCTTCCATGTCTCTTTTCATGTAGTCCAGGGAGGTATGTCTCAGGTCATTCACACCAACATGGACAATGACAGAGTCATATTTGTACTTGTTCTGGAGTGACCTGAGTGCTTGTGTTATGTGGTGGATCCTGGCACCCGACAGACAACTAACTGTAACCTTCTCCTTGTCCAGCCTAGTTAGTGGGACATCAGTGTGCCTGACTATAGAGTCGCCTATTACTAGTGGATTGGGTATGTTATTTTGCCTTAAGGGCTGTGATTGCATGGCACACTATGTGAAGTATGTGTTTCATGGTTTGTGATGGCGTGTAGAGGTTGCTTGGGTGTCTACTTTGGAGGTCTCTGTTGCTTTTGCAGATTTTTATTTAGAGCCTCTGAGTATATTTTTGTGTATTTATGTGTGTTATTTGCCGGTGTTGTTTTAGTAGGTCTGTGTGAGACTGGTGGTGTGCTGCAAGTATTTTCCTTCTCCTCTTGACTGTCAGTTCCAGTCTTGGGTTGAGAAAGCTTTGCCTCCGGTTTGGCTGTATAATTGCATCTCTCGCATATATTAGCATTTGGTGGTAGGAGGAGAGGGTTGTCTGTGTACATGAGGCAGTTGTAACATTGCCTCAAAATGCCCAGATTCACCAGTTGGACTGGAGAGTACACCTGAAACTTCCCTTTGGACATGCCTGAATAGGTAAAGTGAGCTGTTTTACTGATTAGCTGGTAGGGATGAATAGAGAACCTTGTCCTTTTGGACAGTATACGGGGTCTAGTGCTAGGGTTAATTAGTGCTTGCTATGAGTTTTGAGCAAGTGCTGGGCTCTGAAATGAATGGTTTGAGTGCTTAAGTTGAAAGTTTGTCTAGTTCAAAGGGAAAAATTGAAGAGCAGACTTCGTGGAGCTGGGAATAGTTTAACCCTAGCTAACCGGCACTGCCCGGCGTGCAAAACCGTGCAAATACATTTTTTATAGCAGGGAAATGAAAGAGATAGAAATTAGCTCAAAATGGCCAATAAACTACTAACTTCTGGGCTACAGCAAACAAGGTGCACACATTTCTGGAAGAAATAGATCAAATAAGCAGGCACAATAAGCCTTTAACCAGAAATTCCCAGCTCAGAAGGGCAGACTCTAGCCTAACCTCCCACAAGAGTGCAGACTACAAACCTTCTTAATGTAAAATAACTGGCCTGAAGCCTAAGTGCTTAAACCAGAACTAATGTGCTTTTAGAATAACAGACACTGAGCCTTCAATCAGCAATTCCCAACTTAGAAGGATGTAAGCTACCTGTCCTGCCACAACAATGCAGTCCACAAACCTTCTTAATGTAAAAAAACTCAATTGAAGCCCACGTACTTAAACAAAAAGGCTTAGAATAACAGTTACAATTTAATCAGGCTACTACCAAGCAGTAATAACTGCAGCAGAATAATACAATTGAGTACTTTTAAGAAAAATCACAAGCAAAATAAGGTAATAAAGTGGGAAGAAACACAATTACAGTAAAAGCAGATGACTAAAGTGCATTTTTTTTTTTGTGGTTGTTTTCTTTGTTGAGTTTCCTGTGTTTCTGGCAGCCATCTTCTGCTGATAGTCTCTTGTCTTCTCTGTTATTGAGAGTAATAGGGTTTCCTGATCTTCTCCTCCACAGGTGATTGGTTGAAAGAGCAGGGGCTAGCAGGACTGAGTAGTAATTTGAGCTTCTAGATTCTTCCATCCTTTCTGGTATTTAAACCCAGTATCTGCAGGGGGCTGTACTTGTGATTACCAGGCTGTGGAGTGATGATTAATCACAGGGACAAAGCTGAAATTCCAAGACTCCAAGAGCAGAATAAGTTATTACTTACATTTTTTCATTGAATTGCACTTCTTTAATGCTTATATATGTGCTATGCAGTTAATCTACTACATTTCACACTGTTATAAAGCTTTTTTATGGTTTCACTGCATCTGTATACTGTTTTAAACTGTATTCTTCATTGCTAGATAGTGTTTCATTACTGTAATTTTATTTTTACTGAATTACCTAACTGTAAACTTCTTTTTCATACTGAGAGTTGTATTTTATGTTTATGAGTGCTCTATCTTGCTTTTCTGTGCATTTTTTGTGAGGCTTCTGTGTTATTGTCAGGTATCATATAACTGATTTGTTTGCAGGTAAAAGCATTCTCTAGAGTCTCCTTGTTCCTTTATCTGTTTAAAACTTTCATTTAGTGCCTCACTGCTGTTTTTCTGCTGTGGTAAACATTTCTGTAGTGTTTTCTGCATAATAGTGTAGCTAGTAGCTGTAATAGTTTCCTACTCCACCCGTCTCTATTGTTGTCTGGTTATTCTTATACCTGAGGACTTTGCAGTTGCCAGCCCCTACTGTAAATTTGATGTAGGACACTCCTCCCAGTCTACTGTCATTAGTTCATTCTACCTAATACGGAGAGAACATTTGAGAAGGCCAACCCACTTAAGTTGCTAACCTTGAATTTTGTGATGTTCCTGGTTTCTCCCTTTCCACTTTACTAAAAAAAACTTTGCTAGAATCTCCTTATGTTCTGACTGAGTGTGCTTCTCAGCTGATAAGTTAATTTTTGGCATTTTGTAACTGTTCAGAGGTGAATAAAATAATAATTGAATTCAGTTCAGAATACAGTTTGAATAAATTGCATTTATTTATACTGTATTTACTTTACTATTGCTACACACTCAAGTGTGCTAGCTTGCATAACATTTGAATTGATTGTAGTGCTGTTTTATCTGCTTTTCTGTAAAAAAAGATGTAAGTTTGTTTCCTGCCTTTCCTGTAACTAGTCTAGTCCAGATACAGATTTGCTGTATCCAGGACTGTCTGTAAGCTTCTCAGCCCCCCAAGCATTTCTGTGTTGGAAGAAAGCCTTCTAGCTTATCAATGGGAGCGGTAAGCACTAGGTAGCCTGTCTATCACAAGAAGAGTGGTTTCTGGCCCAGAAATTGTAGTTTATTGTCCATTTGAGCAGTTTTTCCATCTCTTTCAACTTTCTGGTTTAAAAGTCTGCATTTGCATTTGTTTCCTGCCTTTCCTGTAACTAGTCTAGTCCAGATACAGATTTGCTGTCTCCAGGACTGTTTGTAAGCTTCTGAGCCCCCCCCCCAAGCCTTTCTGGGTTGGATGGAAGCCTTCTAGCTTATCAGTGGGAGTGGTAAGCACTAGGTAGCCTATCTACCACAAGAGGAGTGGTTTCTGACCCAAAAATTGTAGTTTATTGTCCATTTGAGCAGTTTTTCCATTTCTTTCAACTTTCTGGTTTAAAAGCCAGTATTTGCACTTGTTTCCTGCTTTTCCTGTAACTAGTCTAGTCCAAATACAGATCTGCTGTATCCAGGACTGTTTGTAAGCTTTTGAGCAGTGTCAAAGTATGCTCTTCAATTTTTATTTTAGATCTGCTAGTTCTCTCCTTTCCTGCACTTTTACTAGCTTATTAGTCTAGCACTTTACCAGACTTCTTGTTGCAATAATTGTAGCACACAAAAGTGCTACCAGTACTAAACATTCTACAAGGAGACAGCTCCAATACTTATTACTAATACCTGCTCTTCCAGGCATGTCTAAAGGTCAGTTCCCTGTGCTTTCTCCTATTAACCTGGTGAACTTGGGCATCCTCAGGCAATATAGCAACTGCCGCATGTACACTGACAATCCTCTCCTCTTAGCTCCCAACACTCAGACTTGTGAACGATGCACTTATAGATCCAAACTGGAAGCCACACACTCCCCAGCCAAGACCGGAATAGCTGGTCAAGAGGAGAAGGTCAACACTTGCACCACACCACATGGAACACATAGCCCTCTAGAACACAAACCAGCACTGCCTTCACATAAAAACACAAACCACACACATACCTTTGCAGAGGCTGTCAAAAAAAATCAGTCCAAACAGCAGAGACCTCCAAGTCAGAAACGCACTCGACCACCACAACACAATACTAATCATGAGACACATACCTCTCCTAAACAGTTTGCCACTCAACTAAAGCAGCTAAGGCAAAACAGCATGCTCGACACACTAGACATAGGTGACTTAATAGTGAGGCACACTGGTGTCCCACTCACTAGGTTGAATAAGGAGAAAGTAACAGTCAGCTGCCTGTCAAGTGCCAGGATCTGCCACATAATGCACACACTTAGGTTCCTCAACAACAGGTGCAAATATGACTCTGTCATTGTACATGTGGGTGTGAATGACTTAAGATGTACCTCCATGGACTCCCCTATGACCCTAGCCATGAGCAGCATCTTACCATCACCCAGAATAATAACACAGTACAAGCAGAAAATTATCAATTTCAACAATTGGGATCCAGTATCTGTCTACCTGGGATGACATGTTTGACAGACCTCGATGCTTTGTCAGTGATGACCTGCATCTTTCACCCCTGGACTTCTGGATACTGGCCAAGGCTCTTGCCACCCCTATAATGCCTTTTTAAGTGGTGTTCCAAAGAACAAATTACCACAGTAACAGCTACAAATGCAATCTGAGGATCATGCTGCTCAACGCTAGAAGTCTAAATTTCAAAATGCACTAATTCAAAGCACTCCTTAAAATAAAGAACATTGACATTTGTGCTGTAAAAGAGACCTGGTTCAAGGCAGCAGAATGCACCCCTGCACTACCAGGCTAGAACTCATTCCACACCCTTCAGCCCTAGAACTTGGACTAAAGCTCCAAATGTGGTGGTGTTTCCATATTCATAAAGGATGCACACACCTCCAGACTGGTAGCCCAACATAATTCATCAGAGATACTTCAGGTGCAGCTAACATTAGGTAAGACAACAATTCAGGTCGTAGCCTACTATAGGTCCCTAACCATGTCCTAAGACTCACACCATGTTCTTAAGCACCATGGAGAATATTAGAGTCCAAACTAACACTCTCATACTGGGCTACTTCAACTACCCCTCCATTAACTTGGGAATACTACTCGTACCAATACACTTGTACAAAGTTTCTTGGAATTCATTAATTCCAGTGCCCTGGGCCAGCTTGTTCTTACCACCACTAGAGGTAGCAACATCCTTGACCTGGTCATTACTAACATGTGCGACTGTTGTTCTACACCAGTAGTCAACTCCTCCCTGGTTAGATCTGCCCATAAACTAATCACCTAGGAAATCCACATTTCTCCCACCCCCCCCCCACCGCAAAGGTTACCACCAAGAAAAACTTCTCCAAAGCTAACTTTGGGCTCCTAAAAACAGAGGTGGCTAACTTCACAGCACCTATGTAAATGGAGAATAGTTGGTTGACTGCTGAATTATACACCAGTGAACTGTATGAGCATGTACGCAAATGCATGGATCTCACCATACCCAATAGAACCAAGACACTCTCCTCCAATAAAAAGTATGCCAATCTGGTGGTCCCCTGCGATAAACAAACTCTACAACAGAAGGAGGAAACTGATGTGGAATAAGGTGGAGTCCCAAGACTGGAAAAACTCCCTTATCAACCTCAACAAAAAGTTGAGATCCCTCATCAAATCCTCTTAAAGCTAGCTATGAAACCAGAATTGCAGCAGATAGTAAATACAACTATAAGGCCTTCTATAGTTATGTAAAGAATCTCCATGGCAATACCCAGATTTGCTCTGAGCTATTGCACAATGGTATTTCCTGTTCTGAACCAACAGATATTGTCAATATACTGGCTGACAGATTCAGTGCCAGCTTTAACCCTGCCCCCCAAAGGACCAATCACAATATCAGTAGATTGCCAGGCACCCAGTATTACTGCTGCACAAGTTAAAGCAGCATTGTCCAAGGCAAAGAATACATCTTTATGGGACCTGCCAATATCCCTGGCTGTGTTCTACATGAACTACAGAGTGAACTGGCACCTCACCTGTGTGCCCTGTTCAATCACAGCCTCACCTCAGGCTCTGTCCCTACCTAATGGCACACTGCTACAGTCATCCCTCTCCATAAAGGAATGACTACAGACCCTGGGAACTATCGCCCTATTAGCCTGATGAGTTTGATATGCAAAGCTATGGAATGCATCATCATGGACCTAATAAACAAGGATATAGGGAGTCTCCAAACTCTGGATCCCACACAGTCCGGTTTTGTGAATGGTAGATCATGCCTGATCAACTTGGTCGACTTCTTGAGTCAGCCACCAGAGCTGTGGATGAAGTCAAGGTGGTTCATACAGCCTACCTTGATCTAGCCAAGGCCTTTGATACCATTCCTCATTCAGGAATCATAGAAAAACTCACTAAGCTAGGCATCAACTAGGTGGGTTGCAAACTGTCTCACAGATAGAATGCACAGTGTGAATGTAGCTGACTCCAAGTCAAACTGCCAACCAGTCACGAGTGGAGTCCCACAGGGTTCGGTCCTGGGTCTTCTCCTGTTTGGTATCTACTTCTCTGAAATCCAGGCCAACACAAAAGAACTCTGGCTGACAAAGTTCGCAGACAATTGCAATTTGGGAGCAATTATTAACTCCCCAAGTGATATTGACATCTTACAGAAAGGCTTCAATGAGACCAATGACTGGTGTGAGAACCATGGCCTTAAGCTCAATGCCAAAAAATTGTGTCGTCATCCCCTTTGGGAAAAACCCAGTTCCCATGAATTACCACATCGATGGTAGTTCACTGAACACTGAAGGTGTTATAAGATATCTGGGAACACAGGTTGACAGCAACCTCTCTTTTGACCACCACATTGCCACTGTGGTCAGAAAGTCCTTCTATGTGGCACATCTCATTACTAAGGGTTTTACATCCAGGAAGAAAGAGGTGATTGTCTCCCTCTAATCTTCCCTCATTAGGCCACTCATCGAGTACAATGTCCTATTTGGCATGTACCTCACTAAACACCTGCAACAACTGAAGAGGCTGCAAAAGTACCTCACAAAGAGGATCCTATGCGTCAAAAACTCTTGTCCTATAAGGACAGACTCATTAAACTCCAACTATTCTCTGTCTCATATTGCCTAATTAGAGGTAATCTCTGCTTGACTTACAAAGCCATGTCTGACCCAGCTCTGTTAGAAATGTTACATCTAAAGAAATCCCTGCACACCACACACTCCAGAGACTTCAACCTCATTACCACAATCAATAGAACATGCTGGAGGGACAGGTTCATAACCGAGAGACTGCCCATGCTATGGAAAAGATTTCCCATACATGTCAAACAGAGTACCTCACTGGCCCTCTTCAAGAGAAATCTTGGTGAGTGGCTGAGAAATAGAAAAGTCTCCCCGGTGATCATTCCAGTGGCTCTTCTTGACAGAGGCACTGGGAACTAAGGTCTGGTGGCCGATTGCCAGGGTAATCCTATGGGCTAAGCTTGTAAAGGCCACAGGGCCATTAGCCTAGTACACACCTATGAACCTATGAAAATAACAGTGTTATTTTTCTTTTGCAACTCCTTATGTTCTTTTCAGGATAAGGAGGAAGCACTTTTATTTTTAGGTGATTGTTGCTGTTTTTTGTCTAGGTTGAGTTGCTTCTAGATAGCAGCAGTGAATGACAAATCTTTAGCCAATCAAGGGAGCTGCAGTGGCAATAAAACACTTCCACATTGAGTGGACATGAGACAATTAGACATTTCACATGTGTTGTGCATGTTTGTATGGTTGTGTGATTGTAAAAGTGTGAGAACTGAGCTCAGTCCTTTCAGAGAACTAAATCTTTTCATTTATTATAAGGTATTAAAATATTTACCAATTTCCCATTTTATCTTTTTGCATAATAATAATTTTACCCACGTTAGAAGTCATTATAAAGTTTTACTACACTTTTGTTATATATAAACAAAATTCTTTATAGTAACTATATCATTGAGTTTATTGTAGTAGCACTTTTAGCACTGAATGTAAATTTTATATGGGTTTGACATTCCCCTAAACTGAATTAAATAAGGTTCAAGGTAACTTATAATACTAAAACTTTTTATGATTTTATTGTGATTTTCTTATATAACATTCCACATTACAGATTAGACTAGACTGTTATATAAGATTAACGTTTTAAGCAATTATGCTTTAGAGGATTTGGTTAGTCATAAATGCTTAAGAGACTGTAAGCTCTGTGGTGTCTACGCTAAAATTAAATAACTGTTAAGGGTGTGAGCAGAGTTTTAATAGTGTTAAATTAGAGGAATTGAATACAATTACCGAAGGAAAAGTAATGGCAGAAAAAGATCAAGTTATTAATAATAGTTTTTACTGCTGCATGTAATTTTATGGAAGCATGAAAATAGGATAGAAAAGAAATATGTATGCTCCTTAAGAAAGAAAACACTGACCGGTCTGTCAGTATATCAGACAGTGCTACTTCCAGAAGGAAACTAGTTAAAGGTAAACTAATAATAAGGAGGGTGGCCTAATGGTTAAGGTGTTTGCCTTACAAACACAAGGTACAGGGATTGAATCTCACAGGGGATAATTGGCTAGGCTTAAAATGGCTTGCAAGGGCAGTTAGCCTAGTACTAACCTATGAACCTATGAATAAAAGCAATGAAAAATCTGGAAAGACTGAAGTTAGCAGAACAGAAAGAAAGAAAAGCATGAAATGAATTCAAGAAAGAAAGAAAGGATAAGAAACAAAACACTACTGTGAAAACTACAAAATCTGATGATAGTACTTTAATTTTAGACTCTGCTGATATTGTTAGTAAGGCTGGCTCCTTATCTTCTGTAAGAGATTATCATATGATAGCAAAAGAAGCATAACATAAGACAAAGGATGATTCCTTATTATCAGAAAGTAACAATAATAAAGTACTTTCTTCTTTGCACACAAAAATTATTATTACTAATAACCAACAGAAACAGTTATGAGTAAACTTTGTAATATAAGCTGCCAACTTAATCCCAAGGCTGTTATAACCATCAATGGAATAATTTGTAATGCATTACAGTGATAGTTATGGTATGTCTGTGTCGACTGAGGAACCCTTATCCCCAATAGCTGTTGATTCAGTTAATTTGTTACTTCCAAACAGAAGTAATAAAAGAACATATTACTTGGAGGTGCTGGGAGAGCAGATTGGTGTAGCTAGAGATGTGATTTTTTTGAGCTGTGTTGCAGAGTCGGAGTTGCCTAGATGTGGTGGGGTCTTGCTGAGTTTGATTCTGGTGGCTGCTGGGGGACATTAGCTGGAGGATGGAGATTCAGGTGTGGAGTTGATGAATGTGGTGACAGAGCTGGGCAGACTGGGGGTAGGGTCTTTGGACAGGGTTGGGAACAAGTTGTATGGAGGGAAGTGAGGTTTGTGGGAACAGTGCATGTAGAGTGGTGTTTTGGAGGAGGGTAGAGTTTGGGGTGTTGTAGTGCACTGTGGTATGTTTGACTGGCAATGAATGGGTGGAAGATTGTGTGTGGTGTGTGATGTTTGCAACTGAGGATGTATCAGTGTGGTTTGTTTTCATTTGTATGGATGTATGGCTGTCTATGTCATAAGTGATAATTCAATGGGGATGTTTCTTGTTAATAAAAGAAAGGATTACTGATTATTATGTCATTTGAAGTATTTATTCTTTGGGAGGGAGGCTTTGAGAACCACTACTGCAGTATTGGTTGTAGTGATGCATAGACTGTTGGAACTTAGCCAGTTTTATATTATGCCAAATTCATATTGGAGTTTTATTTTTCTTGAGATTTGAGAGAGTTGTGAGACTTGACAATCACAGTATTATTTGAATAAAGCAGTCATTTTAAAATGTTTTGAGTAGCGGGTCACTAGTAAATAATGAGGAAACTAAAGGTTTCAGTAAAGAACCTCATTGAACCCTGAAGGTGAAGGCCCCAGGTCATCATTTGCTACAGCTGAAATTACCTGAAATGCTTTGTTACATTGCTCATTTCACAATCAGCGTGTTACTTCTGAAAAAAATCTGCAGAAGGAAAGTTTGCACAAAAGAATGTTGTGTCTGATGGTTTCAAAGGCATATCTTACATCAATTAAAAATGCCATAGCTAGCCTACATTTTGTATCTTTGAGTTTATTTAGTTAATTTATGAAAAAAAATTACTGTTCCAGTACTGATCTTGCTCCAGAAACCATTGTGTTTTCATGACTCATCTGTATGCTTTCCTTTATTTAGATAATCTTTAGAGTGAGCGGGGTCCTTGGGATGCTTTCATCTTATTCCTTAACTATTAATATTGCTAAACTATTCTTTAAGGGTATTAGACAGTCTGAGGTGTTTAGCACCTTAAAGCGTTCTCAGTGCTAGAGAGTTTATTCTGGATTTCAGTCCAAAGTCTGCTCATTTTTTAAGGGCTGATTTTACATTGTTATGCACTATAGCCACATCTCTATTAAGGATGTCTGATTCAAGCAAAAACACAAAGACTCTGGAACACATGTAATTATCTTTTAATGGCCCAATGTAGGTTCTAAAAGTTTAACCTTTTGGCTAGTATGAGCCCTTCATCGAGAATGATGAAGTGAAGGGCTAATGGTACCCCAACCACCTAAATAATTGCAAAACCTTTCTTAGTCCAATAAAAAGTATTAGGTCACATGTACATTTTGGTTTCATTCTATTTTATGTTAGTGGACCAGCACAGCATTTTCTTTTTGCTTCTAAATCAATCAGAAAAATTTTGCCCATTGCAAGGGAGATTGCTCACACCTTGACATAAAATGGCCCACATTTTTCCTTTTAAATAACTAATAGAAGGAAATGGTTTATTCTTAATTTTCACTCTCCTGCTTGGTTAATTTACAATGATAGCATCAAGCAAACTGCTTTCCCAAATACTGGATTAGGCCTTTTGTGGCCTGGAGAAACTTGTGTAAGATTCTTAGTTCATGCAGCATTTGCCTACTAGGCCCCATACAGTTCAAACTAAAATCTCCACACACTATATAAGAGAGAGAGAGAGATGTAGATTTATTTTATTTTATTTTACATTTGTTGACCGGGAGGATCCGACTGGATAAATATCCATTTTCAGCGGAGGTCCAGGGAGAAAAGCTCCAGTTAGTAGATATAACAAATCAAAAAGGTAATCATACTACATACAGGGTTATTTCACATATACAGAGACAGGTACACATCATGACATTTTTAGAAAACATACAATGTTATGGCTCCACATTTTGGAGGTACTTAGGCACACAGAAAATGTAGCATCTGTAAATGGTAGCTGGGTATACCAGCTATAGTACCAGTATTTTCTACCAGAAATTCTGAGAGTTAAGACAAGTTAGTAATTGGAGATTGGTGGAGGAAATGTTGGGGGAACAGCAGGAGTAGGAGGTCAACCTGGGGGGAGGCATGGGCATTGCCTATTGGTACGTAGGTGTTCCTTTAGTAGATGTTTAAACTTATTAACAGAAATTGCTGAGATAATATTGGGGGGGGGGGGCAGTGAGTTCCAGATTCTACCTATGTAGTTA
>NC_056729.1:1072689494-1072711994 GCF_019279795.1 Protopterus annectens | reverse complement strand
TAAGAAACTTATAGGATAACCTATGTTCAATAACATGTCCTTCAAAAATAGACTTTACTCACCAAACATGTTGTCATTACTCATCATACGGGCAAGTTTCACCATCTGACCTTTAACCAGTGATTTCATTTGGTGTATCGGGTGGCGACTATCAAAATGGAGTAGAGAGTTAGAATAGGTAGGTTTTCTATATAAGTTGGACTCAAACCTGCTTTCTACCCTGTTTTTTTTGTAATAGTAACATCTAAATAGTGTAAATTGTCTTCCCCTACCTCCGTTGTGAATTTGAGAAAGGATGTACTGGTGTTCAAATATTCAAAAAAAATCATTCAACCTTTCCCTACTACCTGTCCAAAAGATGACTATGTCATCCAAAAATGGCCTTTATAGTGACCAACAGCTGTTAAATTCAGAATTGAGGACATTCTAACTTTCCCAGTAAGCTAAAACAATATTAGCAAAGGTTTGGGCATAAATTCCACCCATTGCCATTCCTTTCAATTACCAGAATAACTGGTTTTTGAATACAATGAAATTGTTACCCAAAACATGTTGCATCAAAATCATGATTGTCAATGCCTTGTCATGACCAACACATGGATGATTACACAAAAAATCATACAAATTTTAAGACCTTCCATATGTAGTATCACAGAGTACAAATCACATACATCAATAGTTACAAACAGCAGCTCATCTGAATACAATTGATTTGATACTTTTGACAGGAAATCCCATGAGTCTTTGAAAATATACCTATGTTCAGACAACATGCCTTTTATATTCACATCCACCTAGTTAGCCAGAGGTAATGTTTTTGAGGCCTTTGCATCCACAATATGCCTCAATGGGGGAATCGTCCATACTTTTATGTGTTTTTGGTATACCAAAGATAGTGGGGGTCCTAGGGTGAGAAACCTTCAAGAAGTCACAGTCCCCAGAAGTAATTTGGTTATTCAACACTAAATCTTCTAAGATTATCTTCTAAGATTAGATCTATTCTATGATATGCACTATTCATTTCATTGACTGAGACTTCCTCATATGTGTCAGTATACAATATAGACAGCATTTTACTGATGTATTCATTTACATCCATCACCACTAGGCCACGACCCTTGTCAGGTTTCATAACTCTGACTTGTTTCCGTACCTCTGATCTCACATAACAATTCCCTTGCTTGTTGAGACAAGTTGTACATGACATGTACATCCCTATTTTCTCCCACATCTTTTCTTATATGTTTCTCACATATTTTCTCAAATATGTTGATCAAGGGATGTAATGGTGGATTAAAAGTGCTTGGTCTCTTACATACACTAACATTATGCATGAAGTTGTTGTTTTGAAAAAGCAAACCCAGATTCAATTTCCTCACAAACAATTTGAGTTGTATTAATGATTCATCCACTTTAGCTTGTCAGGTGGGTACAAAAGTTAAACCTTTATCAAATAGGTCAGGCCACTCATGGTTAACCTCAATGGTACTGTAATTGAATATTTTAAAATCGCTTATTTGATTCAACACAAGTTTACATTTTTGGGGTCTCATTCACCACTTGTAGTTGCCTTTCCTCCTCCCCCTGCCATTTCAGTGGGTTGAACCTGTCATGTACTGGTTCACCACAAGCCATAGCTCTCCACCTGTAGCCCTTGTTGCTGTCTCTGCCTCTGATTCATTAGTCTCTCCGACCTCCTCAGAGGCTGTGATTCTAAAGGGCTATCAGGTTCAAGTTCAATTCCATCTGTTTCAACTATCTCCACACTACCCCCCATGTTAACCTCATTGTTAACATCATTAACATTTCCAGTTGGACCTTGGGGTGGATGTGGGTATCCTTTGCCCAACTCATAATCCATCGTATCCCTTAATAACTTGTTAGCATTCCTATTTTAAGCACCATAATTTTACTCTAAATTTCTTTAAACACATTCATGTATTCATTACCTTTGAACTGAAATAAGTCGTTTTTATATTTCCGTCTAAAACCTCAATAGACCTTTTAAGTTTGTCTATTTTCTTTTCATTATGACTTGCTAATAAACTTAAAAGGTCATATCCCTATATATTAAACAACTCTTGCAACTCACTATGTAAATCCAAGCCTTTCACAAGTCCATTTGGGTATTTCCAACTTTCAAGTCCTTTTGGCACCTGTTGCCTCATTAAACATTCCCCTAAATATGAATTTTCCAACTGAAGCTTCTGCATAATGTTAAAAGTCTGTTCTTTAACAGCTTTTATTTGTTTGTCCAAACTGCCATAATCCTTTTCATGGGCAGGTACGCTGAATGAGTAATTTTTCCTATCCAGCTAACAACATAATGAAAATGGCTCCTCACATCTCTTCTCACTGGTCTCTGAAGCCCTTGTTCTATCATCACCATGGTTATGTAAAACACATATATCCCCCTCAGCTCTCTAAGCTGGTGTACTAGAGTCATTATCAGTAGTTTGTGTAAAAAAGGCAGCTCCAACCTCCACATTAGATGAATGAGTCTGAAAGCAGGCAAGGTTATTGGACATCTGCTGTGTTAAAGCCTGTATTAAGGTTGACAAGTTCCCAACTGATGCTGCCAAGTCTTTGCATGAGTAACTGGAGTTTTTGCTGGCATTCCCATTCTCACTCATATCCTCAACAAGGTAACTCAAAACACCAAACCACAGCTAATAAAAAACAAGAAAATGAATGGTGCATGTAAAACACAATCTCTAGGTTCTCCAGGCTAGGTTTCTGTACCATATAGCGATGCTGGTCATACTTCAGTTTTGTACACCTTACTTTTCAAGTTCTTTGTCATTCTTTTATCACACACTACGCTGACTGTATGTGCCACTTGGCAGCAGCAGCTCTAATTCTGGCTTTGACCTCTTCATTCAGACTTCCCTTTTCCTCAACTACTTCTCCCAGATACTTGACACTGTTAACCGTTTCCACAGTTTTCCTTCCTATCTTACTTTTCAACTTCTTCTGATTTCCTCTATTTGTTGTCATGGCAACTGTCTTATTGTACTTAGTTTCATCCAATGTACCTTCAGTTTTGCATTCCTTTCCCCTATTATTGTTTGAAGTTATTATTCAATGTCTGCTTGTAATGCCACATCATTTGCCTACAGCAGCTTTGTTGATATGTTCCCCTTGACCTGATTGATAATGTAGTTCAGCACCTGTATGAACAGCAGTAGGTTCAGAGTTGAACCCCCATGCAGACCAACTCTGACTGGGAACCCTACTGCTCTTACTTTTGTCATTTGGTCCTTATACATGATCACTGTGGTGACCCCTAACCGGGAAAAGCTGAAAGGCACAACAACAACATGATTGCACTAATTCTACCAGTGTTTCCAGGACTTTAAGCCATCACAGGAATGCCCAAGTTATCTTTCTTGAGACCCTCTCTTATGCTTTCTCCAAGTCTAGGAATTCCTAGTTGGATGATTTCCTCATCTCTAGCTTCTTAACTGTCTCACTGCCAACATTAGATCAGTTGTGCTGCATCCTGATTTGAATCCAAACTGCTCACCTCACATCTTACTTACTACTACACTGCATATTCATTTATAAAATCACTCTCTCCAGTACTTTCATGCAGTGTTGCAGGAGTCTGATACCTCTATACCTCCCGCACTTATGAATTCTTGTACAGTGGCACTAGAATGCTTATAATCCAGTCGTTGGGCATACACCTTTCTCTCCATATTGCCATAAGTATTCTCAAGAGAAATTTATCCCCTAATTCACCCAACACCTCGATCATATCTGCTTTGACATCATTTGAGCCTGCTGCTTTTGCTGACTTCATTTTCCTTTCTTGCTGTTCATACATCTTCTAGGGTGGGCTCATCTTCCTCTTTCATTGTAGGTTGTGTCTGGGATAGTACAGCTGCTGTGGGTTTTTCTTTATTCAGAAGCCATTGGAAGTACTCCTTATATCTGCTTTTCATGTCCTGTAGACTTTGAGTACATTGTTGTTGGCATCCTTTATGAAGGGTGTCTGATGAGTGTTCTCTGTCATTCTATCATTGCCTTGCAACCTGATAAAGTTTCTTTGTGTCATCTGCTGAGTGACTTTTCAGAAGCTGGTAGAGTGCATATGATGCCTTGTTCTTTGTTATTGCAACTGCTGTCTTAGCCTCTTTCTGATCCAACCAGTTTTCTTTCTGAGATTGATACATCTGTTCTGTCTCCTACATTTTCCTGCACTCTTTCTTTCTTTTGATAACTTTCTGGATATCTGCATTCACCACCAGCTTTCCTCATATACCTTATTTCCATACCTGGCTCGGCTGGATATTCTTGTTTTTCAGCAGGACATATATCCTCTTCTTCCTCAGGTGTTAGAGCCCTGAGTGTTTCCTTGAACTCCCGTACTTTCATTCTAGTCAACTTCCAGGTCATCAGCCTAAGATCTATTGGTCTTAGAGCATTCTCTGACCAGTCATGGGTCCCAGACGATATTGTACATGTGTGCCCGATAGATAGGAAAACATATTTACTTTATCTATGTCACAGTAAAAACAGATATATCAGTGTTTGTATGGCATACTCAGCTTTCCTGTAATCTGCATTTATTATGTATGCTACTGATTTTTTGGTGTGGAATCCACAATGCCTTCCTTTTATCGATTAGCAATACCTGTTTCATCTGGTATCTTTTCAAAACAAATTTAATTTGTTTCTGAACTTGTATATAGTCCAATATTAAATTCATCATCTTCTATTGTGATTAGTTTGAGGATTATACAAAACCATTTAAACATGCACTCCTAAATTAATTCTCAGCATTTGGTGCCTGAACACAATAGCAGCTGAGAATAGATTATATTGGCTGATAACATAACCATTATACTAGAATTATGGCAGTAGTTATCTTAAACAGACTTCACTGATTAGCAATCAGACATTATATGGTTAGCAACCAGACATTATATGGTTAGCATGCACGAGTAGAACATGACACGTCCTTAAGCAAGAAACTGACCTAAGCTATTAAAGCAGATGTTGCCTTAAAACATTAAAACTGACATAAGTAACATGCAGGAGTAGGTTATATGCAATGATAAAGAATTGCACTATATTTTACTGAAGAACCTACATGGAATGAACATTTAGTATGTGTTAAAATTTTTAACCTGTCTTCACATAACCTGATTATCAGATGAGTCTACAACACACTGTTTGCTAATATCAGCAAAAAGAGCAGTGATGGTCAGTAGCTAAAGGGTACAAAAAGTAGGAAAATGGGTCCAACCTTACATTTGATGTACACATTTCAGCAGCACAAGATAAGAATTCAAAATGACAACATCAACATTCTTTCTGGAACTGAACTTTAACAGACTAAAGCACCTTATCTCTAGTTGACTGCTTGATAAATACCCCCTTTTTCTGCAACTGTTTTAGAACTGAGGGTTAGAAACAGTCACTTCATTTTGTAAAATGCTATCTCTTCCATAGATATTGTGTGTCTGACTGGTTCCCTATACCTGTAAACCTCCCTGTAGTTTATTCTCCCTGCTAGTTTTAAAACAAATAAAGCATTTTTTTTAATTATACAGTCAATGAAATCTGCAATCTCTGAAGGTAAGACAAACAGTATTTCAAAAGAACTAAAACTTAACTGTAGTAATGAAAATTGATATTCCCACACAAGAAGTTATTTATCTTGGAACATTCAAACACACGAGATCTGAGACACAATTTTATTTATTCTGTGAAGGAAGTGACTGGCTTCATATCTGTAGGAATGAAAATTGATATTTCCTCACAAGCAGTGATTTACCAAAAACTTTTTTATTTTAGGTCACAAGTATTAGGGATCAGGTGCAGTGTTTTCTTTGTGGGTTTTTTTTTTAATTATTCATAAAGAAAAGGGGTGGTTTCACAAAACAATGTTTCTTCAAAGCTTTCTAATCATGGGGTGCTCAGGTATTAGGGATCAGGCAAAGGGTTGGCTGTTTTAAAATTCCCTATGGGAAGGGGATTATTTGACATCATACCTGATATTTCCTCATAATTACTGATGTCCCAAAGGCTTCTTGATCTTGGGATATATTGGCATTATAGACACAGTGTTACTTATTTTTTTTATTGCAGAAACAAGAGTACAAAGGATTAGTCCAGATAAAATCACTTTAGCTAGCACATCTAAGAGACTCTCTCTCTTCTCTTTCTGATACCCTCCCTGTGGGAGGAATAAAGATGCCTAGTTGAAGTTTCAGGTAGTTTATTTAGTTAAGTATGTAGATGGATTATAAGTAAGAATTAAAAATAAAAATTGATCCAATGTTGTCTATTTGCATCTGTTCAAACATATGGCTTACTGGAGCTGATAGAATCAAACCTTGACACTGATCTTGAAGCTTGTCGGATCCAGAGCTCTGACTTCACCCCTATCCATAATTCCCAAGGCTCTTGTTTCCCACTTGAACATTTTGAGTGTGTGAACAGCTCTCAGTTATTCAGCTATTATATCTTTACTGCTTCTCTCCTACCCCAAGAGATTTTCTCCCATTATTCACATCAGCGTGTAAGTTTGTTAGTTTTAAATATTTTTGGGGTGTTTTATAGGGTGTGCTTTGTAGTTATTTACCTAGTTAGGTCATAATCTAGAATTAAGGTCATAGGTCTCAAAGTAAGAGTGTCTATAATTGGACTGTTTTTCTATAGTTATTGTAGAGTATATTTATTGTAGAGTATACTTTAATAGTTCTGTTTAGTTTAGAGGTAGATCTTTGTATGAGAAAATTCTCTTTTCTAGGATTAATCAAAATGTTACAATCAACAGGATTTAAGAAATGCTCAGTGTGGGCACAAACTACCAGCATAGGACCCACACTCCAAATGTGTTTATTGTTTCAGTGCTGCGCACCTTGACATCAAGGGCCAGTCATGTGCAGCCTTCAGTGTAAGGTCCCTCCAGACCAGAAGGGAAAGACTTGTTTTAAAGGGTTCCTTCCTGCACAGACAGGGGCTACCCCTTCACATTCCTCAACTTCAAATAAAGAGAAAATGAAGTTGAAGGGCCAGGACAATGACAATGAGGATGAAGATATGAGAGAAAAGGAAAGGAGCAAGTCTCCATCGAAATTGGTAGAGAAAAGGTCTCCAGAACAACCTCTTTTGACCCTGACCCCAAAGTGCCCAGAAGGTCAGAATTGATACCGCCCAGTCACCTTTTCTTAAAACCAGCTACTCACCAGGAATGGTGAGTTGTATAGTCAAGTTTCTAGTACTCCCCAAGAAACAATATTCTCGACCATCATCTGTAGCATCATCCACTCAGTCATCAAGAAGCTTCACAAAACTCAGTATCGACAGGATGATGAGGAAATTCCTGAGAGCACAACTACAGCTTGGAGATATACGAGCATAGTCCCCTGGGAAGGTACAGAATGCTGACCAAGTTACCCCTCCCATACAAGAGTCCGCATTGACCCAAACTTTAGGTTTGGTTTTACCAGAACCAATCAGAACTGTAGCACCTGTGTTGGTGCCAGAGCTTCTTGTGTCTTCGATATCAACTGTCTCACAACATCAGGATTCACAGCAATAGGGCAACACACAGAAGTACCACAGAAGTCACAGGAAAATAAAGTTGAATTTGAGTTGAATTTAATGAGCTGGTCTGTGGTGTACACAGACTTCCTCAGACAAAAAGTATTACAAACTACATTTAACTGAACAGCAGCTTAAATATACAGCAGTATTAAGTCAAAGGTTCAATTAACCAATCAGGCACACCTTGAACCATGAATAAAAATTTAAAGTTAAAACGCAAGTTCACAGGACTTGAGTTCAATCACTCACATTATATTAAAATTAAAATGTGTTGCCCTATTGCTGTGAATCCTGATATTATTTCCTGGTTTGTGCTGTTTAGTACTTGGTTGTCTCACAACATATCTCAACTCAGGTGCTGTTGGATCAAGATGAGACTCTGAACCAAGTTCCAAGGGGGTGAGTTGACTCTGAGATTCTTGGAGCCATCTCTTCCTCTTGAAGCTTTGGATTGGATCAAACCAACCACAGCAAAAGATAAATGTCTGGAAACAAACCACATGAGCTGGAAACAGGAAAAACCTTTATTCCGGTACCTCGGCCCACTGGCCTTCAAAGGAATGAACTAACAATTCACTAAACACCACATAAATACTAGTGCATAGTAATTGAACAATTGTATCATTCAGTAATTAAGTAATTACATACTTAAAAAAGAGAAAATCAGTAACAAGACATGAAATAAGTGAACCAGCACCATTTTAACTAACAATCTATTCTAAAATAAAAATATTAGATGGATAAATTTACTTCCAAATTTAAACCTCGAGGTTTTAGAGTATTATACTTCAGAATAAATCTACTCTCCAATTTTAATAAACTATGTAAGAAACTGCCTCCTGAAGATACCTTTGGTTTAGCCAAAGCACAAAAAAACAGTGATTCAACTGACCCATTATGCATCCTATAAAAATGATCAAATATAGGACTATCTGTTCTAGCATTGCGTACATCACCAATATGTTCTAGTATACGAACTTTAAGTTGACGTTTGGTCTGGCCAATATAATACTGAGGCAAAGGACAACCACAACCTAATATATAAACAACACCACATGAGCAACAATTAAATCTATTCTCAGCAAAATATGTTACTCCATTGATGTTATTGCCTGATAAATTTCTAACTTTTGCACATATTTTACATTTTCCACATTGAAACATTCCAGGTTCTTGAACTGAGTCAGACATAGACATAATGCTGGATAGATGTCTAGGTTTGAGTATTTCTTTCAAATTTTGATATCTACCAAAAGAGAAAGAAACAAACCTAGGAAAGAGGTGCCCAAATTCTTCATTATTACAAATAACTGGCCATAAGAACTTCCTGTTTCCAGCTCATGTGGTTTGTTTCCAGCTTTGGATTGGATCTAAGATTGCCTTCTGGCCAGGGCAACCCTCTCTTCTTTCCAATAGAGGGAGTCATTGGTTCCAGTAGAAGCCTTGGCCTTTGAGGCTTTTGAAAAAGTTTTGGAGAATACCAAAGACAGGGTAGCTTCAACCAGTTCGGTTCCATCCAAACCTCATCTGCACTCTGCTGCTTCACCTTTTCATCCTGTCGTACAGGGATAGGCTGCACCAAGGGTTTGTAAGGAAGCTTCATTAGTTCCCTGTCCAGTTCTGACTCTTATATTGGCCACCCAGAAGAATGCTCATTTGTCCATCCCCTAACAGAGAGTCAATGGCAGTAGACAGATTTGGGGAACTGGGTCTATGCATCAGCAACTTTTGCCTTTAAATCTGTGTGCTACCTAGCCAATTTAACAAGGTTTCAGAGAGACTTGAGTAAAGATCACCAAGACACTCTTGGGAATGCTGCATGCGTATGTTCAAAAAACAGTGGACTCCCAGCTCTGCACCTGTCAATCCTCTTCTAATGTAGCCATGAATCTCTTCCCTAAAGTAGCAGACAGTACATCCAGAGCAACAGGCACCGGCCTTACCATTCATTGCCACACCTGTCTGTGACTTTTGAGACTTTGCTGAAAGATTTAAGTAATTCTTTATCAATGCCCCTTATGATGATTCAACTTTGTTTGGACCAAAATTCAAGAATACACTCACCAGGAGTCAACAAGATGCTAAGACTCTCCTTGCAGTAGGAGTGCACTTCGAACTTTCTCTAGAAACCAGAGATCAAGGAAGATGTGATCTGCAAATCACAGAGTGATTTCCATGACTCCCAAGGTGACAGACCCCCCATGGCAGAGAGGGAGGAAATTTTAATGGATGATGTCCAAGAGGTAGAGGCAGACCACAAGGCTTTCATGGCCCATTCTCAATAAAAGCCTTTCAGTGCTCCTGAATGGTTAATCAATTGCTGCACTTTGGGGGCAGTTGGAGACGTCCCTTTTTGTACCCTCAAGCCTGACACTCAATAATAACATCAGATTTATGGGTGCTAAGAATAATATCAAGGGCCTAGCCAATTCCCTTTTCCCTCCTGCTACAGAAAAAGCAGAGAATCCCTGATGCTCCACCCAGTCAGTGGGACCTGGGAGCTGTAGAAATCTCAAAGATGCTTGAAAAATTAGTAATCCAGCTGGTCCTGACTGACCAGTTAAAGTCTAGAGTCTATTCCAAGTTTTTTAGTATCAAAGAAGACCAGGGACCTCAGGCCCATTTTGGATTTCAGTCATCTAAACCAATTCAAAAGACAGACAGATGGTCACGGTTTAGTCCATTTTGCTTCTTCTGAGGAAAGATGATTGGATGCACTCTATAGATCTTCAGGATGCCTACTATCATATCAAAATAGTGAAGCACTCCAGGAGATTTCTCCACTTCTAGTTGGGAGCCATTCATTTCCAGTTCAGAGCACCGCCATTCTTTCTCACCACAGCTTCCAGGGTGTTCAACAAGATCATGGCAGTAGTAGTGGTGCACCTGTGCCTACTGGGGTGCAAATCTTCCAGTATCTCAAAAACTGGCTCCTCACTGCCTCCACTGAGCATCTTGTCATCACACAGAGGGATCAAGCACTCCAGCTGCTTCTGAAATTAGGAATTTCCATAAACCTACCAAAATGTCAGCTGACTCCAACTCAGAGCATAGAATTCATAGGATGCCACCGAAACACAAGACTTCAGATAGTCAGCCTCCACCAGTCCAGGGTCCAGTCACTTCTTTTAACAGCTCTTCAAGTTCTACACCACCCAGCACCACCAGCATGGTTTATCCTTGGGTCTCTTGGCATCCACAAATTTAATAATTCTATTAGGAAGATATTTCATGAGAGTGCTGCAATGGACCATAACAGTACAATGATCTCAATTCATGTGCCATCTGCATTCAAAAATTTGGATTACACAGGTCTGTAAAAACACATTACCAAGGCACTTCTATAGGCTAGGCTTGTAAAGGCTCCAGGGCCATTAGCCTAGTACACACCTATGAACCTATGAACATATCTTGGTGGATCACATCCCCATCTGTGATCAAGGGATGCCCATTCCACATGGATTTGGCTATTGCAACAGTTACCATGGATGGATCACTTCTTGAGTGGGGGAGGCATTTCAAAAGGAAGTTGGTCCAAGGTTCATGGTCGACAACAGAGACCAACCTTGACATCAAGGTCTTGGAGCTGAGAGCTCTCCTTCTAGAGTTGCAGTGACTTCAGGACCTCCTCTCCAAGGTTGTGATATGCATACAGATGGACAACATGACTGTCATATTGTACATCATCAAACAGGGCAGAGCCTGCTCTTATCCTCTATGCCAACAAGCCATGACAGTTTTTCAAGCAGCAATATCTTCACGTTCTGACAGCAATGCGCATCCCAGGATCCTCCAATGCACTTGTGGACAAAATTGAGCAGGTCAGTGTTGATCCCTCATGATTGGCCACTCAATCCTACAGTGACACAAAGAATTTTCAGTTCCTGGGGGAATCCTTGCTGTGGCCTTTTTGCCTCCTATCTAAACAACAAATGCAGCACATATTTTACCTTAATCCCTCCACAGGGAGAGTCACTGATGGATGTTCTGGACCACAATTGGCCCCAGGTCTCCTGTATGCTTTTCCTCCTCTACGTCTATTGAAGAAATGCATACAGAATTCAAGGCAGTGCAAGGCCAGAGTGAGCCTCACTGCCCCCTTTAACCCTAGTAGACATGGTTCCCCACCCATGGCATTTTCTGATATATCCTCCATGGATGTTTCATCATTATCTAGATCTAATAACTCAGCTGCCCAAATTGCCATCTCTGGATCAGAAGCGCATGAAATTAATTGCATGGTTCCTCCGATTTTAACTACAACCAGAGATGCTACTCTTCCTCCCACAGTAACCAGTATTCTTTCTGCTTCACAGAAACAGGCAGCTAAGAAAATTCACCATAGTAAATGGTAAAGACTTTAAATTTGGGCCTATTCCAAAGTCTGGACCCCCTTTTCAGCACCAGTTCCTTCAACACTTGAATTTTTGTCTGATCTCTTTGACAAAGGCTCCAGTTTTGCGACTGTTAAGATAGAATTGGCTGCAGTTTCCACGTTCCATGTTGGATGCAATGACATGTTGATAGCATCTCTAAAAATCTCAAAAGCCTTCCACAAAAGTACCTTTTTGCAGAGGCCTCCCATTAGAGATGCAATACCTCCATGGGGCATTACTGTTATGTTACAAGCTTTAACCCAGTCTTCTTTTGAACCAGCATCCACTGCAGACTTAAAATTTCCCACACAGAAAGCAATTTTCCTAGTAGCAGTAACATCATCCAGATGGATTGCAGAACTTCAAACCCTCTCATCAAAGCCCCCTTTTCTAGTTTTTCACAAAGATAAGAGTTGCCCTCAGAACTAATATCCTTTATCCCTAAGGTGGCATCCAAAACTAATTTAAACCAGTCTATACACCTTCCTGTCTTCTTTCCAATGTACTCTAAAGGAGAATACTTGCGACACGTGTTAGATGTTCACAGACAACTCAGGATACTATAGTCACAGGACAAAAGATTTCAGAAAAGATGATCAATTGCTTATTTCCTTTGCCAAACCAAAGTTGGGAAATGCAGTTTCAAAAGTAACCTTAACCAGATGTCTCTCAGATTCTATTTTCTTTGTATATCATAAGTAAAATTTACCTTTCCAACACAAACAAAAAGTGCATTCACCCAGAGCAGTCTCTACTTTTAACAGCCTTCAACAGAGGTTATCCATTGATGACATCTGTGCCACAGCCAGCTGGGCAATGGTACACAGCTTTGTGTCTCATTGTAAGTAGAACACACATTCTAGATCACGTATATCTTTCAGTTCTGCCCTACTCACAAATGTCCTTCCTTGATACTACCCAGTTTAACAGCTTGGGATGCTGTCCCAAATGTTTTAACAGATGAAAATAGACAAGATTGAACACAAAAGTTATGTACTTACTATAACCTTAAATCCACATTGTCTGATTTTTATCTGCTTCAATCCCACCCCCACTCCCTTCCAAATTTTCACCTATGGCTTCATATGATGAGCAGGTGGAAAGAGTACTTTGAGGGGTTGATGAATGAAGAGAATGAGAGGGAGAGAATGTTGGATGATGTGCGGATAGTGAATCATGAAGTGCAGTGGATTAGCAAGGAGGAAGTAAGGATAGCTATGAAGAGGATGAAGAATGGAAAGACTGCTGGTCCAGATGACATACCTGTTGAAGCATGGAGGTGTTTAGGTGAAATGGCAGTGGAGTTTTTAACTAGATTGTTTAATGAAATCTTGGAAAGTGAGAGGATGCCTGAGGAATGGAGAGTGTTTTGGTACCGATTTTTAAGAATAAGGGTGATGTGCAGAGCTGTAGTAACTACAGAGGGATTAAACTGATCAGTTACAGCATGAAGTTATGGGAAAGAGTAGTGGAAGCTAGGTTAAGAAGGGAGGTGATGATTAGTTATCAGCAGTATGGTTTCATGCCAGGAAAGAGCACTACAGATGCGATGTTTGCTCTGACAATGTTGATGGAGAAGTACAGAGAAGGTCAGAAGGAGTTGCATTGTGTCTTTGTGGATTTAGAGAAAGCATATGACAGGGTGCCTAGAGAGGGGTTGTGGTATTGTATGAGGAGGTCAGGAGTGTCAGAGAAGTATGTAAGAGTGGTACAGGATATGTACGAGGGTAGTGTGACAGCTGTGAGGTCTGCGGTGGGAGTGATGGATGTGTTTAAGGTGGAGGTATGATTACATCAAGGATCAGCTCTGAGCACTTTCTTATTTGCAATGGTGATTGACAGGTTGACAGACGAGATCAGACAGGAGTCCCCGTGGACTATGATGTTTGCAGATGACATTGTGATCTGTCGTGAGAGTAGGGAACAGGTGGAAAAGACCCTGGAGAGGTGGAGATATGCTCTAGAGAGAAGAGGAATGAAGGTCAGAAGGACTAAGACAGAATATATGTGTGTGAATGAGAGGGAAGACAGAGGAATGGTGAGGATGCAGGGAGTAGAGGTGGCAAAGGTGAATGAGTTTAAGTACTTGGGATCAACAGTTCAGAGGAATGGTGAGTGTGGAAGAGAGGTGAAGAAGAGAGTACAGGCAGGATGGAGTGGGTGGAGAAGAGTGTCAGGAGTGATTAGTGACAGACGAGTATCAGTAAGAGTGAAAGGGAAGATCTACAAGAGGGTAGTGAGACCAACTATGTTATACAGGTTAGAGACAGTGGCAGTGACAAAAAGGCAGGAGTCAGAGATTGAAGTGGCAGAGTTGAAGATGTTAAGATTTGCACTGGGTGTGACAAGGATGGACAGGATTAGGAATATGTATATTAGAGGGTCAGCCCAGGTTGGAAGGTTTGGAGACAAAGCCAGAGAGGCCAGATTACACTGGTTTGGGCATGTGCTGAGAAGGGATGCAGAGTATATTGGGAAAAAGATGCTAAGGATGAAGCTGCCAGGTAACAGGAAAAGAGGAAGGCCTAAGATAAGGTTTATGGATGTGGTGAGAGAGGACATGCAGGCGGTTGGTTTGACAGAGCAAGATGCAGAGGACAGGAAGAAATGGAAACAGTTGATCTGCTGTGGTGTCCCCTAATGGGAGCAGCCGAAAGAAGAAGGCTTCATATGATTGAGTTGATATTACTACCCATCTGTGCCTCTTATCAAACTAGCTGAGATCACCACATTTATGTCTTTCTATCTGGGAAGATATTTTTTCCCAAGGTAGTTTCTTATTATATATTTCAGACCAGTAGGGGCAGGTGCTGCAGTAGCATTGTCACCTCACAGTAAGACGTTGTCCTGTTCAATTCTCAGCTAGAGCGTCTTCTGTGTGGAGACATGCGTGAATGGGTGTACCTTCGTTGAAGGTTGTGCGTCAGGGCCGGCAACTCGGCATGTAAAAATCTACTGCCAATCATTAGCGGACAGGAGTTCCGCTGTGGTGACTCCTAACCAGGAAAAGCTGAAAGACACAACAACAAGGGGCAAACTTGATTTGAACATATAACCTTCGAGTTCAGTGCCGAGGTCATATCCCATCAGATCTGACAACCCATAAGTTTGAAGTGGACAAAAATCAGATAACATGGTTCCAATGTTATGGTAAGTACATAACTTTAATTTTTATGTAATACAGGTAGTATGGAAAGAACAAATGAATGAAATTCTGTTTAATGGAAAAATGATTGTCAACAGTACTGAAAAAGATTAGATGGTAGTGATTATGGAAAAAGTAGTGAGGGTCTGATTTGAATAAGAATTTATAAATACAAAGAAAAATGAATAATCCTTATGTACAAATAAGAGTGAGAATATAGTTACTTATTTTTGTAAATATGTACAGTTAAATATGTAAATATTATAAATAAGTTATTTATTTATTTATTTATTTAAACTGTCATGTAAAAAAAGATGTAAATAAAAGGACCTTTACTCTTTTCTATAGGTGCCATGAGATTTTTTTATATCTATCAGCTACCTCCAACTTAAGCAGATTGGACCTCAGTTAAACATCCCATCCAAAAGATGACACACTCAGCAGTGCAGAACTCTCCTTATGCTGCACGAGTGTCAGCAATCAATCTGCGTGGTTTGGGAATAGAACCCACAATCTTTTGCACCTGAAGGCACTGCAAATAACAACTCAACTAACCAAAGCATAACGAAAGTATAAACTGGGTATACCTGAATAATACTCTCACTACGATGATAAATTAAATACTGCAAAATTACCTTACAGTGTAAAAACACTGACATTTATATCAAAATTAAAACAGAAAAACACCCATGAGAGAGTCTATTCATAAAAAAGTGCATAATCTACCAACACCCAAATTCCAAAGATGTTATACAACTATTCAGCAAAATGAAATGAATAATCCAAATAAAAAAATAAAAAATATATAGGTAAGTGAATTTGAGTGATAAATAAAATTTCATTACTTGCAGTGTAACCATTATGATAATGATACTACCTTAAACCTCCATCACGACAAGAAATCTAATTTATTATGTAGCACACTCCAACTCCCCAAATACTTCTTGTATGGATTACTCTATCATGGAACTTTATAAACAAAGACATTGGCAACCTTCAAATACTGGACCCCACACAGTTTGGGTTCGTGAAGGGCCGATCTTGTCTCCTGAACCTGACTGACATCTTTGAATCAGTCTCCAGAGCCGTGGACAAGGGTAAGGTGGTCCACACACCTTATCTGGACCTCGCCAAGGCCTTCAACACCATCCCCCACTCTGGAATCATAGATAAACTTACTAAGCTGGGCATTAATCCCTATATCACTTGATGGGTTGGCAACTGGCTTACTGACAGGACCCACACTGTAAAAGTAGCTGGCTCCAAATCCAGCTCCAGACAAGTGATAAATGGAGTACCTCAAGGTTCAGTCATGGGACCGCTCTTGTTTGACATCTAAGTCTTTGAAGTACAGGCCAACACTAAGGTACTCTGCCTTACAAAGTTTTTAGATGACTGCAAACTGGGAGCCATTATTGAATCCCCAAATGATGTGGATATTCTACAAAAGGGCCTTACAGAAACAGATGCTTGGTGCCAGAGCCATGGTCTCAAGCTTAATGCCAAGAAATGTATAGTTATCCCCTTTGGGAAAAAACATGTACCCATGAATTACCATATAGGTGGCAGTACACTAAACAGTGAAAGTGTGATAAGAGACTTGGGGACACAGGTAGACAGTGGTCTCACCTTAGATAACCACATCACCACAACAGTCAGGAAATCCTTCTATGTGGTACACCTCATCACTAAGGGCTTTTCATCCAGAAGAAAGGAAGTCATTGTCCCACTGTACTAGTCCTTCATTAGACCCATTATAGAATATAACACCCCATTTGGTATGTACCTCTCAAGACATCTGCAACAACTGGAAAGGCCGCAGACATACCTCACTAAAAGAATCACAGGCCTAAAGCAGGTGCCCTATGCTGACCGTCTAAAAAAACTCCACCTATACACTGTGGCATATCGTCTACTCGGAGGCAATCTCTGTTTAAATTACAAGGCCATGTCTAACCCAGAGCTTTTGGACATGCTACACTTAAAGAAATCCCAATCCCTCAGAGCCACAAGCTCCAGGGATCTAAACCTTTTCATTACAATGAACAAAACATGCTGGAGGGATAGGTTCCTGACCCAGAGACACCTCAGACCCTGGAATAGACTGCCCATACATGTCAAGCAGAGCACCTCTTTGGTCCTTTTTGAAAGGAACCTTGATTGGATGGGAGATACAAAAATCGCCCCAGGGATCACGTCAGTCACCCTGCTAGACAGGGATCCAGGGAAGTAAATACTGTGGGAAGAAATAGCCAGGGAATTGTTATGGCTAGGCTTGTATAGACCCTAGGGCCAATACCCTAGTACCAACCTATGAACCTATGAACACACGCACACGCACACGGATAGACACAGACAGTTGCAGTTCTTACTGCTGAACTGTTCGACAACTTGATGAGTAGTAGAGGTTCCACTACTCGCTGACATTAGAGTTAGTTGATTCGTGCTATAGTCGATCCTGCTTTGGTCAACATTAGCACTGTGTTTAGAATGCTGTATAGTTGTGGTTGTGTGACCATGGAGGTAGTATATATTCTAGGAGTGTGAGTGATGCCACCTTTTTGGGAGTTAGACTGGAACCCCCCAAAGTAAAATCATTCATGTTTGCTGTGCTGTTACATAAAGAGCAGTTTTCATGGACGTAATGAGGTGCCATCTTACTTCTTGGTATGCACAATGTATGTGAGGGTTTAAATATAGTTAGTGCTACTGCTGAAAGCTATAGTTATTTTATTATAGAGAGCAGTTTTGGGATTTGGATTGAAAGGAACTATCAACAGTATGTGTAATGTAGCAGTGTAACAATCATAAACATAAATCTGTTGAGCTTGCTTTTATAATCAGATATGAGTTGTTGCAGTGTGATGTGATTGTGTGACCATTAACTGCTGATGTCAGTTAATGATTATGTAAATTATATTAATCTAATAAGTATGTGTGTATGTGTCTAAATATATTATGGGTCTACTTCTTTCAGTTGAAACTACACTACATCGAATTGCACTTTGCAGAGCACACTTAACTGAAAATGCATTCCACTGAAAGCTTAAAATACCGAAACACTGTCAATCTACAACCGAAACAGCCTATAGAATTCCACTGACACCTTTATATAAGTAACTTAGTGTGACGAGGTTGTACTTTGCACCTGCATTTAACATGGCAAATCTATATCACAGTGTTCCAGGGACACTTAGAGAAATGTATCAAACAACTACCTCTCAAAGAGGTAAAAAAATTCTAATAATTGAGGGATATACATACTATTTAGAACATAATTCTAAAACATGGCAATATTGGTGTTCTAAAGGCAAGGCAACTGAGAAATGCAAAGGGAGAGCTGTGATGACCTGAGTTTCTTCTGGTGAAGAACTACTCAAGTCTGTACTACGTAATCATGCAGGTGACACCACTGATGTAGAGAAGTATTCTTTTTCTTCTTCTTTCGGCTTTTTCCCAGTAGAGAAGTATTCTGTTTGTTTTAATTTAAAAGAAAGAGCTACCTTATTTCTGGATTCCACATGCATAACTGTTGATGATGCTAAGGCATCCTCTTCTTTAGAAATTGCAACTACACTTCATAGCAGACGAGCGTTATTGCAGCAGGTTAGGAGAGCTGGATTGAAATGTAGTGGCAGAGCTTTAAATGGTGCAGTAACACTAGTGAACTTAGATGTGGCAGCATTTCCTTTAAAAGAGGGCAGTTAATTCAGAGAAGGTTGTCCAGTATCGCTAATGATAATTTTGTTGTATTTAGCCCCTGACAGAAGTTACAGGATTTATTCTTATCTGATATATGGCTTATGGATGGAACTTACTTTATGAAAGGAACAGCATGTCGGCAATTGTACACTATACATTCTATGGTAAGGTACGGAGCAAGCATACAGTAAAAGTGTACCTTTAGTGTTTTGTTTAATGATTAAAAAGTCTCTGAAATAGTATAATTTTATGTGGCATTGCCTGTTTGATCTACTGCATAGTCATGGATTATCAAGCTGGTTATATATTATGCGATTTTGAGGTGGCTGCAATGAAAAATATCAGGTTAAATGTAAATAACGTTACAAGCAAAGGCTGCTTTTTCCACTTCGGATGGAACCCCTGGAAAAAGGTACAAAGTCTAGGTTTAGGTGCTCTGTATAATTCATCTATTACGTTTCAGTTAGCAGTTAAAAAGTTGGCATCTCTAGCATTCATACAGGAAGAAGATGTGATTCCTACATTCTTAGGGTTACCACCATCCCACTTAGTGAGGGGACAGTCCCTCTTTGGGCAGTTCTGTCCTGCAAAAAAATTTAAAAAAATGGCAAATGTCGTGAGAATTTAGGACAAAAATATTTCATATATTTTATTTAATAGTTGCATAAAACAGTTATTCTGTATCTGAAACACCTAAATATTATAAGAAACAGAATAAACAACTAAAATGTTAGAAGAATGAGCTTTTATTTAGGCAAAAAAGTGAAGTTCTGTCCTTTGTACTTGCAGTGGGTATGTTTCACCCTGCAAAATCTGACATTTATACCAAAAATGTCCCACTTTGGGCATTTGAAAAGGTGGCAACCCTATACATTCTCGGAACTTAAAGAATGTTTTCCTAGTGAGGGTAAAGAACTGTTGAAATATTTTGCTGAGTGGTATGTTCTGGGTAAACCAAGACCTTTTACTACTAGATCTACAAGTCAAATAAGGTTTCCTCTGTAGTTTCCTATTTGATTTTGGAACGTATCAGTCTTAAACGAGTTGTTTTTGCCAAGAACTCAAAATGCAGTGGAGGCTTGGCATTGTAGATTTAAGTGTTTGTCGGGTAAACGTGTTTGTGATTTAAGTACAGTGATGTGTGGTATAGTTAGGGAGCAGGATAGAGTTGATGAAACACGTCTATGAATGTTTGCTGCTGGTCCACAATTCCCTAAAAATGGGCTCTATTACGTCGTCAACAGCAGTTTGAAAGTATGTTTTCACATAAGGATAAATACACCTGCATGGAATATATCACTGTTATTGCTACGTTGTTGAAAATCCTGTATTGTGTTGTATTGGGCAGTTGTGCACTAGGTGAATAGACACTATTTTCACTTCCGGTTTGATTACTTACATTGCTGGCTGTTTGGGAAAGCAAGACTTTATTGGAATTTGTCAGCGTGTATTGTCACCTTGGGAATGGATGTTACATTCACACATACGGGTTTCAATTAAGTGTGGTTCAGTGTGTTCACCTTTCAGTGGAAGACATTTTCAGTTCTGTGCTTGGCAAAGTGCAATTCAATGTAGTGTAAGTTCTACAGAAAGAGGTAGACCCATATATATATATATATATATATATATATATATATATATATATATATATATATATAGATATATGGATAGATAGATGGACATATGTATATATATATATATATATATATAGATATATATAGATAGATATGTATATATATATATATATATATATATATATATATATATAGATAGATATATGTATATATATAGATAGATAGATATATGTATATATATATATATATATATATATATGTATATATATATATGTATATATAGATAGACAGATATATGTATATATATATATATATATATATATATATATATATATATATATATATATATATAGATAGATAGATAGATGGATGTATGTATATATATAGATGTATGTATATATATATATAGATGGATGTATGTATATATATATATATAGATGTATGTGTATATATATATATATATATATATATATATATATATATATATACATGTATACATGGATGTATATATATACGTATACATGGATGTATATATATATATAGATGGATGATTATATATATATATATATATATATATATATATATATATATATATATATAGATAGATGGATGGATGGATATATATATATATATATATATATATATATATATAGATGGATGGATGTATATATATATATATATATATATATATATATATATTTTCCTAGTAGCAGTAACATCATCCAGATGGATTGCAGAACTTCAAACCCTCTCATCAAAGCCCCCTTTTCTAGTTTTTCACAAAGATAAGAGTTGCCCTCAGAACTAATATCCTTTATCCCTAAGGTGGCATCCAAAACTAATTTAAACCAGTCTATACACCTTCCTGTCTTCTTTCCAATGTACTCTAAAGGAGAATACTTGCGACACGTGTTAGATGTTCACAGACAACTCAGGATACTATAGTCACAGGACAAAAGATTTCAGAAAAGATGATCAATTGCTTATTTCCTTTGCCAAACCAAAGTTGGGAAATGCAGTTTCAAAAGTAACCTTAACCAGATGTCTCTCAGATTCTATTTTCTTTGTATATCATAAGTAAAATTTACCTACACTTCATAGCAGACGAGCGTTATTGCAGCAGGTTAGGAGAGCTGGATTGAAATGTAGTGGCAGAGCTTTAAATGGTGCAGTAACACTAGTGAACTTAGATGTGGCAGCATTCCCTTTAAAAGAGGGCAGTTAATTCAGAGAAGGTTGTCCAGTATCGCTAATGATAATTTTGTTGTATTTAGCCCCTGACAGAAGTTACAGGATTTATTCTTATCTGATATATGGCTTATGGATGGAACTTACTTTATGAAAGGAACAGCATGTCGGCAATTGTACACTATACATTCTATGGTAAGGTACGGAGCAAGCATACAGTAAAAGTGTACCTTTAGTGTTTTGTTTAATGATTAAAAAGTCTCTGAAATAGTATAATTTTATGTGGCATTGCCTGTTTGATCTACTGCATAGTCATGGATTATCAAGCTGGTTATATATTATGCGATTTTGAGGTGGCTGCAATGAAAAATATCAGGTTAAATGTAAATAACGTTACAAGCAAAGGCTGCTTTTTCCACTTCGGATGGAACCCCTGGAAAAAGGTACAAAGTCTAGGTTTAGGTGCTCTGTATAATTCATCTATTACGTTTCAGTTAGCAGTTAAAAAGTTGGCATCTCTAGCATTCATACAGGAAGAAGATGTGATTCCTACATTCTTAGGGTTACCACCATCCCACTTAGTGAGGGGACAGTCCCTCTTTGGGCAGTTCTGTCCTGCAAAAAAATTTAAAAAAATGGCAAATGTCGTGAGAATTTAGGACAAAAATATTTCATATATTTTATTTAATAGTTGCATAAAACAGTTATTCTGTATCTGAAACACCTAAATATTATAAGAAACAGAATAAACAACTAAAATGTTAGAAGAATGAGCTTTTATTTAGGCAAAAAAGTGAAGTTCTGTCCTTTGTACTTGCAGTGGATATGTTTCACCCTGCAAAATCTGACATTTATACCAAAAATGTCCCACTTTGGGCATTTGAAAAGGTGGCAACCCTATACATTCTCGGAACTTAAAGAATGTTTTCCTAGTGAGGGTAAAGAACTGTTG